>NC_056737.1:1565872579-1566067579 GCF_019279795.1 Protopterus annectens
GATGTCAGGACAGTTCATGCAATACCCATCTGTGTGGGACATTGCAGACACTACACCCCTGTACCACACTGCACACCACTGTCAGGTGGCATGATGCCAAGGATTACCCCTCACCCAGCCTTGTACAGCCATCTTGCATAGCCAACCACTACACACCCATGAAGCAATGCACACATGCATGTCATTACTAGCACCTTGTGTCTGCGTGTGGGGTATGATGTTCCCAACCACAGTCACTCCCAGTATAACTCCCATTGGCATACCAACAGATGTCAAACACGTTCACATGCCCTAGCCCATAGAACCTCTGGATATCCCCTGTGGTGCATGTAGAACCTGTGCATTACTGCAGTGTGGCAAACTAAGTGGTTTGGGAGTGTATTTGTGGGCCTGGCAAAGAGTGTCAATGTGAGTCCATTAGAGAGTGTGGTTGTGTTGACAATGACATCCGTTCATGTGGACAGCCATGTGTGTTACACCTAATGTATGTCTACTATATCTCTGTTGTAGATGTCGCACACCAACACACATATATGTTCTTATAGCACAACATGTCAGCTTTGTGGCACATGGAGTAACTGCATGCACTTGTAATAGTAATGACTAGTCAGTCAGGGGTTCGAACCCCTGTGCTGGTAGGTGTGTGACAGATGATGCTTATGTTTTTGTCTCCAAGCCCTTCTCTGATGTACTTTGCCTCTGTCTGTCCCTCCCACACACACTCTGGTGGCTGTGGAGGTGTACATCTGCTCAGCAGCAGCTTGTGTATTGTAAGTGATGGTCATGTTCAGGTGATGGCCCCTGCACCTATTGCAGTCCTCCTCTAGGTGATTGCATGTGGAACAGCTGTGATGATGTTCCCATAGCCATTCGCATTAAAAACACAGTACAATATCTGGGAACATCATGTTGGTGTTTGCCCATGACAGTTGCTGTGAGTGGTACCTGAATCTGGTGTTTGGTAAACAGCATCACAGATGATATCTGGATGTTCCTCAAACAACATACACAGTGGGAAATAGCCTAAAGACAGGAGGGTGATGTGCCAGACATGACTACAGCATGTAAGTGTAGCTATGCTTCATTGAGACAACTGCCTGTTTAACAAGTTGTATGTGGTAATGGGTATTGTGCATGTTATAAAACTGACAAGACAGTGCTCTGTTTGTGAGGGACCCCCATCTGTAGGGCGATCTGTGGACTGGTCAGTGTGTGGAACCATTTGTTTCCTGTGTTACTCACTGAACACACATCTGTGAACAGCAGGAGCATAGTGTGAGGATAGCAGCCAGTACATGGTGATAGTGATGAGTTACTGCCATCACATCCCTGACTGGACATATGTCACATGAAACAGTGGTATGACAGACACTGTCTGGGGTTCTCAGTGACATGCCAATAATGGGCCACTGTTCATAGCTGCAGTCACAAGTCTTCTACATGTTGTACAGATGTCATGCAGTGTATATGCATGTGTTGTGCTCCCTCTGCAAATGTATGCCATCTGTTGTGTTGGGTTGATGGTCATATCTATGCATGCTGTTGTAAGTAATCCTGAATGCTGATGACTATTATTAAGCCATATCTGTGTTTAAACTGCAACACCATAGGCTGTATGGGTTTGGACATCCCGGTAGAACCTCCTGTCCCACTTCAGCTGGCCATAGCACCAGGCACCAGCATATCTGGGGCCCAGCCTTGGACCTCCACCTCTGTTGGCTCTGCACCACCTTCTGGTGGTACCGCCACTGAGGATGGGGCTTGTCCCCCCTGGGAGCAGGTCCAGACAGGAACAGGTCCGCTGTCGTACAGTCCCGGACGTGGTGTGTAGTGGGCTCAATAAGGGATTTCGAGGCCAGATACATCAGTTCAAGGGCAGAGTGTCACATTTACAGGGTAAGGCGGCCCCTCCTAGACAGCCCCCAGCACTGCCACCTTTGCAGCTGTTTTGGTGCAGTCGTGGCTGGCCATGGCTGGGGGCCTCCATCCCACTGTTTCCATCTGGGGGCTCATGGGCTTGTGAATGCCGAACACCCCTCCCCTTCTGAGGTGTATCCCCCCACTTGTCATATACCGACCCCGTATGCTGTTTTGTCTGTCATCCTACCCTACCTATCCTCCATGAGCATACCTACTCTCCTTCCTCCACATCCCACTCTCACCCTACGGAAACAAAAGGCAAATCGGTTCCTAGAACAACATTTGCCCCATACATAGCTGTCCATTTCACACACGTGTCCACTGGACACACGTAACCCTTTTAATATGCATCATAACATACCCCAGTTGTCCTCACCTCTGTCTCTCAGGCACATGATCCTGGTATGCACATGACTCTTAAATATTCCAGGTACAAGTGATGCAGACGACCCCATTGTACACACAACACTACAGGTCCTTCTATGGTTACCCCATTTACCTTTATCATGATGATGATGTCACACACAGCACCTTGCAAGAGTACTGTTCTCACATAATGCTTGGACAGGAACTGTTGTGTTAATGTAAATGACATGCACAGAGTGATGTATATGGCCAATGTACAAATGTTTGCATGTATGACTGACACATCTGTCTGAGGGAGTCTTGATCTTACATAGGAAGTCCAAAAGTATATAAAGAGGATACACCACGACAATTGAAGCCAACCAAATAAACTTCAAGAATATTCCAATGATAAAGTCTCTTTGAGACCATTTTTAATAGATAAGCCTTTTAAACATTGATGGATTTATATACCTAATTATGTTTATTATGATTAAATAACAGTTTTTTTGTGTGTACATATATATGTCTTTTTATATATACGCTTTTTTGTCTATATTGTAATATTTTTAGTAGTTATTTTTAGCAGTTAGTGAATGTGAAGTGTTATTCTATCCTTTTTATGTGTACCAATGAATAAGCTCTTTATTATCCAAGTTTTTATCGTAGCTATCCAATAGGAGCTCTTTTAATACTATATATAATGTGCAATGGAGAGATATAATTAAGTCTGATTAAACGTCATGTGGAAGTGAAAGCGCTCACTGTTCTCTTTTGTTTCAATAAACCTCGTTTTTTGGAATATTCTTGAAGTTTATTTGGTTGGCTTCGATTGTCGTGGTGTATCCTCTTTATATGCTTTTGGAGTTACTTGTTTTTCGAGAGGATACTTTAGCCTGGTTTGTATTCTACACATTTTTCAGATTACATAGGAAGACACCACAACATAATACAGGCGTTGCTGGTGTTTCCCTTTTCATTCCTTTGTAATGCTTTGTTGTCACATGGGATGTTCCTGATATATCTATATATATGCTGGACATAAACACTCACACATACATCTACATGATGGAATACATTTCCTATACTGTTGAATGACTGCGCTGGATGACATGTTTGTGATAAGGTCCGATGTCTGTATATATGCCATGGCTTAGTGGTAAATCACAACAGCTGTGTGTGCAGGGTCCTGGTTTCGAGCCTTGCAGAGGCCATTTATTTTGTTGCTGGGCAGAACAAGGCCATTGGATACGGTGTGATTAAGGCACATTAAAGCAGTTGTGAGTGGGTGTGCATGGGTTTGCATGGTGCTAAGAAATGCTAACCTCTGGTTACAGTTTCTTACACTCAGTTAGCCTCTACATTGCTTTACCAGTGTAATACTCGCATACTGGTGGCCAAACAGGCTTACACCTGCTTACTCCCGCACTTGCAAATGCACTGCATTTGGTGTTTGCATCTGGCACTCACGCCCCTGTGTGGGAGTAAGGACTATGATATTACCTTGTTATGCCGATTACATCGGATTACATGCCTACAGTATCGGGAATGGCTACCCATTAGGTGACAGCATGCCATTCAACTGTATGGAATCCAAGGCCTGTCCAGAGTTTGATTCGTATTATTGGTGTGTTCCTCTAACAATCTGCACCCGTCTGGCTAATACATGGAAACTGACACTCTTCAATACAAACAAGTAATTGGGTTTTGGAACCCACATCCTTCAGCCGAGTCATGATACTGCATACCTAATATTCTATCATCTTTCTAAGGTTGTCAGTGGAATATGTGCTTTCTGTCCCTATCAGACCTCTCATACGATTGGGGAAGTATACAAACTAAATCAGGCACACGGCATAACATTAGGGACACATTTAAATTATTGGTGCTATCAACCTGACACATTGACAGATTCAGAGCATATGAATTCATACACATTTTCTGAGGTAAATGATGTTTATAACTCTTAATTGTTGTCGTTATTTATTACATGTAATTCACCACCTTTCCTCCAAATGTCACTAGTTTTAGGAGGGATTAAGTGGGGCAGAGTTAGAAACCGAGTCGAACTCTGGGACTTCCCTGGAAATTGGGGACAGTTCAGAGGTATTGTGCCTATTTGTTCCCCCAATGGTTTATGTCTTGTCCAGTGGAAGTGCTCTTAGGGGTTGAGAGGTATGGGTGTCAGCTATGCCCATTTCAGAATATCACTTACATCCCGGGGTGGTCCTAATACAACTGTGCCTGCCAACACCTGCATGCCTAGGCCCATAATCACACAAAAACATACTCAGAGGCTCTAAATAAAGATCTGCTGAAGCAGCAGAGACCTCCAAAGCAGACACCCAAGCAGCCGCTACCCCAAAACAAAACACTTGCAACACATATCTCACAAAGCCAGTGTGCCGAACAGTCACAGCCCTTAAGACAAAACAACACACCTGATACACTTGTAATAGGTGACTATCATCAGGCACACTGACATCCCACTCACCAGGCTGAACAAGGAGAGGGTCACGGTGAGCAGCCTGTCGGGCGCTAGGATCCGCCACATAACACAAGCACTCGGGTCACTCCAAGGCAAGTACAAATATGACTCGGTCATTGTCCATGCTGGTGTTAATGACCTGAGATGTACCTCCCTGGACTACATGAAAAGAGACATAAAGGAGCTCTCTAAGCATGTAGCCTAGGCCGATATGACCCTGACCTTGAGTAGCATCTTACCCTCACCAAGAATGATGCCACAATATGAAGACAAGATGATCAATTTCAACAATTGGCTTAAGTACTGGTGTCATTCAAAGGGGATCCAATGCCTGTCAGCTTGGGATGATATGCTCGACAAGCCATGATGCTTCGCTAGGGACGGCTTGCACCTGTCACCCCTGTCACCTGTCACCCAGGGGTGACAGGTGCAACTGTCTTTCACGAGGCTTGCACCTGTCACCCCTGGGCTTTCGGATATTGGCAAAGGCTCTTGCTACCCCATAGTGCCTTTTTAGGCAAAGCTCAAAGACAAACCCACCTCCATAGGTATCACAAGGGATAAGAAACTAAGAGTAATGCTACTCAACGCCAGAAGTCTAAACCTCAAGATGCACACACTCGAAACTCTCCTTAGCATGGAGAACATCGATATCTGTGCAGTAACAGAAACCTGGTTCAGGGCTCCCGAGAGCACCCCAGCACTACCAGGTTATACCTCATACCATGCTTTTGCCCAAAACTTGGACCAAACCACAAAAGGAGGGGAGTATCGATATTCATCAAAGATACCCACACCTCCAGGTTGGTGGCAAAGCACGAAGCATCAGAGACTATCCATCTGCAACTAACAATGGGTAAAACTGCCTTCCAGTTTATAGCCTGCTACAGACCACCCTCCCAAACCCAGGAACCCCACTCGGCCTTCCTGAGAACACTGGAAAATATGAAGGTCTCTCCAAACACCATTATATTGGGCGACTTCAACTACCCAAACATAGACTGGGAGCATTACTCTAGCTCCAACACCCTAGCCCAAAGGTTCCTAGAATTTATAAACTCAAATGCTATGGAACAACTTGTTACCACTCCCACAAGAGGGGAAAACATACTGGACCTGATCATCACCAACATGGGGACTCTATGCTCCAGACCAGAAGTGTATCCCTCACTGGTAAGATCAGACCATAAACTAATCTCACTGGATATTCACATCCCGATCCCACCCCCTGCCCAGAAAACCACAGTGAAAAACTTCTCTAAAGCAAATTTCACACTCCTCAAAACTGAGGTGGAATCCTTCAAAGCTCCCGGACCTGTGGAAAACATGGGCCAGACCGCAGAATCCTTTATAAACGCTTTCTATGAACACCTTCAGGAATGCATGGATCATGCGATCCCAAATAAAACCAAGACCCAATCCTCCAAAGGCAGACGTCCTGTCTGGTGGACCCCAGCCATAAACAAACTATACAATAGAAGGAGGAAGCTACTAAATGATAGAGCAAAATCCCAAAAAGGGAAGGTATCACTGATCAGTATTAGCAAAAAACTACGGGCACACATAAAATTGTCTAAGGCCAGCTTCGAGAGAAAAATTGCACAGGACACTAAGGATAATCACAAGGCTTTCTTTAGTTATGTTAGGAACCTGGGTGGTAATTCCCAGATATGCTCAGAATTAGTCCAAAATGACAAAAAATACACTGAACCCACAGACATTGCCAACATCCTAGCTGACAGGTTCAGTGCAAACTCCCCCCCCCACCAAAAGGGCAAATATCTATCCCAGCAGAGTGCTGCCCCCTGACATCTCAGATGCTCAGGTAAGAGCCGCCCTCTCCAAAGCAAAAAACACAGCATCAATGGGACCAGGCGGTGTCCCGGGCTGCATCCTACATGAACTCCAAGAAGAGCTAAACCCAAACATAAAACTACTGTTCAATCTCAGCCTTACTACAGGATATGTGCCCAAAGAGTGGCGTACAGCAACAGTGGTCCCTCTCCATAAAGGTGGTGCCTCAATGGATCCTGGAAACTATCGCCCCATAAGCCTGACTAGCTTGGTCTGCAAAGCTATGGAAAGGATCATCATGGACCTCATAAATAATGATATTGGGGACCTACAAACACTGGATCCTACCCAGTTTGGCTTTGTTAAGGGCAGATCCTGCCTCTTAAACCTGGTTGATTTCTTTGAAACAGTCACCAAGGCCATTGGCGAGGGAAGGTGGTCCACACAGCCTACCTGGACCTGCAAAGCCTTCGATACAATACCCCACTCGGGCATTATAGATAAGCTCACCAGCTTAAATATAACCCCCTATGTCACTAGATGGATTGCAAATTGGCTCAAGGACAGAACCCACATGGTTAGAATTGCTGGAGCCATGTCAGACTCCAAACCAGTTACAAGTGGTGTCCCACAAGGCTCAGTCCTGGGACCTCTCTTGTTCGGTATATATTTCTCAGGTACAGGCCAACACGGAAGGACTGTGGCTGACCAAGTTCGCAGATGACTGCAAACTGGGCACCATAACTGACTCTCCAGCCGACACAAGCATCCTCCAAAAGGGCCTCATAGAAACAGACAACTGGTGCCAGAGCCATGGCCTCAAGCTAAATGCCAAAAGTGTATAGTCATCCCCTTTGGCAAAACAAAGTGCCCACAAATTACCACATAGGTGGTAATCCATTAAGTACAGAAGTAATTAGGGACCTGGGGACCCAAGTTGATAGCAATCTCTCATTTGACAACCACGTGGCTAAAGTGGTTAGAAAAACATTTTGTATAGCCCACCTAATTATGAAGGGATTGACATCTAGATCAGAGGACATCATCGTGCCTCTTTACTCATCCCTCATCAGGCCCATAATTGAGTACAATGCCCCTTTTGGGATGTACCTTACCAGACACCTGCAGCAACTGGAAAGATCCCAAAAGTACCTCACCAAGAGGATCAAAGGGCTCAAACAGATGCCATATGCTGCCCGGTTAAAGAAACTCCAGCTCTACTCAGTGGCATACCGCCTGTTCAGAGGCGATCTGTGCCTGACGTATAAAGCCATGTCCAACCCGGAATTAATGGACATGCTGCACCTCAGAAAATCCAAATCCCATCGAACTACATGCTTGAGACTTGAACCTCAGCACTGAAATAAATAGGACATGCTGGAGGGACAGATTTATAACCCAGAGGCTCCCTTCACTCTGGAATAAAATCCCAGTCCAGGTTAGGCAGAGTCCCTCATTGACTCTCTTCAAGAGGAATCTTGATGAGTGGATGGGAGATCGTAGGTTTACCCCGGGTATCACTTCTGTGTCACTGTTAGACAGAGGCACAGTATACTAACCTCGAAAAAGGGCATAGCAAAATAAATTTAAAATGGGTGGCGAAAGCCAATCACATTCTGGCTAGGCTTATAAATGCCCTAGGGCAGATAGCCTAGTATGAACCTACGAACCTATAATTGCATACCCATAGTTCCCCCACCTGCCACTCCTCTACAGCACTCATCCTTACTGTGGGTTCAGGTGGAGTATAAACACACCACTACACACTGCCCACTCTCCCCGTGTCGGGACACATGTCGTACATTGTGTCGACCCATGGGTTATCAGGCTTGCACAACCTACTGGTCCGTGTACATCTACAGGCTGGTATGATAATCATTACTGGGAATGCCTTCGATCATTAATTTTTGGTGTCCCACAAAGGACATCAATGTCTATGTTTCAAGATTAGACCTGGCAGGTCTCTAACACTGGTAGTATCCTGCCAGTGGTCTGGGAAGCAGTGGTGTGTTTACCTTTATTGTGTGTCTGTATGTCTCACCGGCCTAGCTGGGGGGGTTGATGCTACGTGTTACACATTTGTTTATTGGACCCCTCACCCCCATATGCATGGCCTGTGAACATATGTTACTCGTAACTGCTGTATCATATCCTAGCTATATAGATGTGTATATTTTACAGTCACCTATATATCTAATTACATTACTATATACAGATATATCTGTATATGTATGCATACATGTATATTTATATTTTGCTGTCTATATATATATATATATATATATATATATATATATATATATATATATACATATATATATAACTCACAACATATGGGTCTATGAGTGTCTGCATATGTATATATTTATATGTGGGTATGTATCTGTATTCTGTCTCTGTATGTATATATTTGTACTACGGAGGGGGAGAGGCTTATCTCTATGTCACTATGGGTAGATATACACACGCATACCTCCACATATAGACGTCTACATCTGGTTATTCCGTTCCTTGCCAGATAGATTACACTTTGCTGCAGTGGGACTCATAGTGGGTGTGGCTGCTCATTGGGTGACACTTCTGCCAAATGAACACATTCGCTTACATCCCTGGGGCTGTTTATATAGACCCACATCAGCCAACACCTGCACACCTAGACCCATAAGTAACTACCCATAGTTCCCCCACCCGAACCTCCTCAACAGCACCCATCCTTACTCTGGGTCCTGTTCTGTTCTGGACACACTACTACATGCTGTCCACTCTCCACTTTATGGGAACCATTTCATACAATTGTCTCAGCCCATGGGTCATCAGGGTTTCCCATCCTTGTATTCAGAGTATGTATACACCCCAGCCAGAATGGTCGGTCTATCACCTTCTTATGGTCTTGGCAATTTTTGGGGTGTACATGAGGGGGCTCAGTCTGTGTTCCAAGATTAGAATTCATATGCACTATATATATATATCCTGCCTATGGTCTGGGGAGCAGTGGACTTTACATTGTTTGTGTGTATGTTTCCGTGTCTGGCTGGGGGTGGAGTTTCATGTTTCTTGCTTGGGCTCCTTACTTCCATTGACATAGCCTGTGAATATATGTCATTCTTGTGGGCTGTTTCCTATCATAGCTGTATATCTGTGTATATCTATACACACACACACACACATATATATATATATATATATATATATATATATATACACATACATGTGTGTGTGTGTATATATATATATATATATATATATATATATATATATATATATATATATATATATATGTGTGTGTGTGTGTGTGTGTGTGTGTGTGTGTCTGTAAAGCAATACATACCCCACGCAAATGCACTTGCACATGCTTACTTGTGTTTATATATGCTTGACCTGCTTACTAGTGCCTTATTCATTATGACACTGACACTTCACTCCAGTTAACTTTTAATTGATATTTTGCAGGTTATACAGTGGACAGATGTCACAATATGTTCATGTACAGATTACCAATGGTAAATGGTATGTGATACAGTGAGATTTGGTACGAGAATGTCTGTTTGTTAGGGGGTTGCTCTAACTAATACACTATTGCTGTGCTGCTTCATTTGCATATATACCCGTATACCCATGCCTCCTGGTTCCCCAAATACACACTGCAATGCCTCCCTAACACTGCTGTCATCCATTCTCCAGTCGGATTCGCGGTGTATCCACACCACTACACATTGGCCACTCCCTACTCCTATAGACCCATCCCATCGGTTGACACACTCCACGTATCCTCAGAACTCCCAAACGGTTAGTCCACAAACATTGGTGACGTGAGCAACCAAAAGAATACTATTCGCAATTTTGGGGTTGTCCCACATGGGTCAGGCATGTGTTTATGTCAAGATTAGACTCTATACTTCATTAAATCCTTACTCCCGTTAACATGACACTACAATCAATTAATATGTATGACTATGTGGTAACGCACACGTTACACATGAGAGCCAAATTATGTACGTGTTCATCGTATTTCTTTTACAAATAGACCGGTTTAGTAATTGGAGTTGCCGTAGCAGACAGATCACAGGAATGTTTCCATGTGTGGGAAGGTCTTCACATGTGATTATTTTCAGTACAGCACTGACTTCAGCCATTGTACACACTGCTGCATTTTAGCAGTGTCGTCCCGTCCCTCTTCTGCACAACCTATTATTCTATCTACTGTTGAGGTTTGTAAGGGCACATTCATGTTATTTATGTCTGCAAATGGAATGAATGTGTTACAGAGAATGTACTTCTACATATTGATGTCTGCATGTTTGTATGCATATATACCTATAACAAACTCGCTGACCTCCACAGGGCGGTCCAATTAGAACCAGCCCATCCAACCCTGGCACGCCTGGCTCCATAATTTCATACCCATAGTTCCTCTACCCCACCCATGTTCAAAATACACACGTACCATCTATTGTCCACTTGTTATCGCAGCCATGACACACCTCCACACACTGCCCTCTCCAGAGCTTTAGGGGCCCTACACGTATGTTGTCCCAACCTATGTATTCACAGGCTCTCCCACCATTTAGTCCTTGAACATACCTGTCCTTGCTTGTGTAATGGTCGGAAGGCCAAATGGTCTTTCAATTTTTGGGTAGTCCCAACAGGGACTATCCTCTGTGTGCAAAGTAAACTTAGCAAATCAACAATGTTACTCTCACTGGTAATATCCTGCCTGTGGTGTGAGTAGCAGTGCTTTGCTCACTCCTGCCCAGCTGGATATGACATAAGCTGACAGCGCTATATAATACTGGGGTTGCTGTTGATTCCCTTCTCATTCCTTTTATATGCTTTATTGTTACGTCATTCTTTCTTCATAGATATATATATGTATGTATGTATGTACATATATATATATATATACCTATATATATATATATATATATATATATATATATATATATATATATATGTATATATATTATATATCTGTATATACTTATATACATTTCCTATGCTGGGCACTGCTTAGACCCACGCAAGTGCACTCAGACTTGCTTACTGGTACTTATATGTGTTTATTGCTGCTTACTTGTGCTTACACCTGCTTACTAGTACCTTATTCATTATGACAGTGCCACTTTGCTTGAATTATATTTAAGTTAAATATCTCATGCAATACTCTTATGTTGGTTTTACTGCAAAACGACATTCATTCCACGTGGAAAATGATATGTGCTATTGTCGGGCTCGAACCGTGAATGCCTGCTTGATAGGCGGATGCTATTGACACTTACATTGATTCTGCATGTTTTTCTCTATTTGAATGAATATGATGTGTAAGCTACGCTTGGAGAGCAGCGACGCACAGACACGCTATGCTTTGCTTACACCTTCGATATTGCTGCAATTTGAATGTATAATAGGAACATGGGGACAGGGAATCCAACTGTAAAGTTCTAAGGACAGAGCTCTACATTCCATTACGTTCTTGTGTGTTTACTACTTCAATTTTATTTCACTGTTTGTGGACACTCTTGTATGCTTAGCATACATTTCGGTATCCACGGACACTGACTTACTGACTTACTATTAGGGGCGGACTCTACTAGTAGGCATAGTAGGTTTTGCAAGTGTTGGGGCATGTTTACGCCTCCATAGAGCACTTGTGCATGCCCCCTGCACTCACACACATTTCCTGTGCACGTCGACGGTGTGGCGGTGTGACCTCATACATATTCATATGGTGCTACTGCGCCATCTGTAGTAAGGACGCTCAGCGCAAGGCTAAAACCATCCTTGCCCCGAGCTTCTTGAATCCAGGGGTATATATTTTATTTTTATTTATGTTTTTTCTACGATTTATCAATCAATTGAATTTGATATGAATATTTAATTGTTTGTCTTAACTGACTGGCTACTTTGAGAGTATATATATTGAGTAAGGTATGAGATATTTTATTAAGTCTGATGAAGCGACCTGGAAGGTTGTGAAAAGTCTCACTTTGTCCTTGCAATATTTTCCTTCTACTGTGGCAGTTTGACTTATTTATATATACTTTTGGATATAAACAAAGTGTTGGAAAACATTTTTGTGTCTGCACAAAGTCTGTTCAGAAGCAGTATTGGAAAATGTGCTGAGAAAAAAAAAGTTGCTTTACTGGCTGTTGAGAGATTTTGAAGTGTATGCAATAGAAATTATGATTGTGTTGTGTGTTCTAATCTAAAGCTTCATCAGTCTGTGAAGTACTAATAGCCCACAAGCCATTCAGTTGTAAGGTACTTCTGAAACAGTTTAGAACTACTGTCACACAGATATACATAAAATAATATGTCTGCATTATTGCAACTGCACAATAAAAAGGATCTTGTGGCTGGTATATTAATAATGCAAGTCTACTAGGGAAGTTTTGTTACATTTAAATGAACTGTGTGATGAATAAATGGAACTCAAGCTAACAGTACTGTGACACCTCTGCACTGGCCCAGTAATCAAGGAGTCTCAATCCTCACCACTGGCAACATTGGGGGACATACACAATTGGAGGATGACAAGTACACATACAGTAAAGTGCAATTTCCCTTAAGAGCACACAGAGATCACAGTCAGTCTGGAGCTGGTTTCTCCCTCTTTTTCCAGATCTCCAATAAGAGTCCCCACTGGCACAGCTATAGGGTTAAGATCTCAGCCGAGTGGCCAAGCTAAGACCTCCAGCACACTCTGTGTCCAAACAGAGCTTCATGACCCTGCCCAAGACACACACACACACAAACACACATACACACACACACACACACACACACACACACACACACACACACACACACACACACACACACAAACACACACACACTTTGAGATTTGATTGATATACAAACACACACACACACACACACACAAAGCTGGGAAAAGCTGGTACAGGTTTACAAGCTATGCCCCTTCTGCCCAGACTATAAGCTAGTACCAGCTGCCACCAGCCATCCTTACTTATCAGCTACTATAAGGCCCTTACAAAGGGCATCCAATCCTACTGTGTAATGTTACTATCAATCCAAATGGTAGTTTTGACCATGACTTACAAGGCTATTCAGGAGTGGCCTGTACAGTGTCACCAAATACATATGCAAGTATTCTAAGAGCTTAAATATGTCTCACAAATATCAGCCACAATAACAGGTTTAAATATATTTAATAACTGTCTTTCGGTTTTTCCCAGTTAGAGGTTGCCACAGCTAATAATTAGCAGTGAATTTTTAGGGTGTCGAGTTGCCAGCCCTGCACCCGACCTTCAACGAAGGCATGCCCACACACACGCGCACCTGCCTGCATGTCTTTAAATTCACTCGACCGCGAGGAGGATATGCAGACTCTGCACAGAAGGCACTCCAGCCGAGAACCAAACCAGAAAACCTCTTGTTTGAGGCGACAATGCTAACTGCTGCACCACAGCAGCCACTGTTTAAATATATTTAATAATAAATAATAAAAGAACTAGACAATACTCAGTACAACAACAACATAGTGATTTCAAACTTCAAAATCACAGAAAATATTTTAAAACAACATTGCAGAACAGTCTCAAAGAAATACAGAAAACATCTAAACTAATCTTTACTATATTCCTATCTATATCTAAAAGAGATATTATGCCTTGAATCTTACTTACAGACAGGCAAGTGCAGATGATGATGATGAGTGGATGTTCTTGCTACGTCCAAGACAAAAAAATGCACAGTCTCTCTCTGAGAGAGTTCTTAAATTAATATCACATTTTACTGTTGGATTAGTTTGGATGACATCACTTTTTGTCACCTGACTTCAGTTCCCAGGCTAAACAGAAACTTACAGAAAACATCTCTCTCAGATGTTTGCCAGAACTGTGTAGCTGCTAGGAAGTCATAAAGCAATAAACCGCTTTATATTTTAAACCTAGTAATTACTTTTCTTTCCAGACAACAGAAAAACTTCTAGCTCTAGACATTGTGTGTGTTTCGGCACTGAAACTAAGAGATAACATCTTTTCTTTTACAGCCCAGCTATAATGTAACTTAACCTCAACTATTCTTAAGTTTTGCAGGTTAATCGTCTATGTTCCAGCAGGGCATGCTTTGGTTACATTCTTGAAGCTCAGTACATACATACAGTTCTGTATAAATCATATCAATATTCACAAATGACATAGAATTACTTACAAAATTCCAGATAGCTGGGATGGCAATGTCATAAGTACCCTCTGCAGTTTAAGACACATTATGAAACTGTTGACCATAAACCTGATAGGATCCACTTTGTACATTCTAAAGTTAACAAGCTGCGTAAGTATTGTGTGTGTTGAAATAGTGAAAAAAAGCCACTGTTTAATGAACCAAACATTATTTCTTGTATTTATGAACTCTTCTGTATTTAAAGCAAATGAAAATCACAGTCTTCTAGAGAATTGGTAAATGTTTTATGAATACCTGTTCCTGAACTGCACAGCTTGGTAGAAACTGTATTCATTTGAAAGTTCTGTATGCATGTTCAAGCCCTGCTTGTCAATAAGTAAAGAAAGAAATGTACAATATGTAGAAAGTTCTCACAAATGTGGATCTTTATACAGCACCACATTCAAGGTGCTTTATGAACCTAATTTGTTTTAATGAACAGCAGTAACAAATTTGTGGCAAAGTGTATAAGAAGCACAATTAAATAGCAGGTCTTCTCAAGTGCTGAATTAATAATACTGAGGAAGTCTGTATACCTATAAGAAAAATGTCTTGTGGCCATGCATAGACTTGCCCTAGCAAATAAAAAGCAAGTCTTCATGGAAATTTAAAATATTGATTGGAAAAGAAACTTCTTTGTTAGCACTGTACTAAAGATTTGCAACTAAAGAGTGTATGTAGTAAAATTACTTTTGCAAAATTCCAGAGAAATTTTGTGAAACAAAAGCTTGTGAAAGGTGGTACCTCTAAATACTATATACTCTCTGATGGTGAAAATGAGACTTCTTGTAATACCTTAAAAGAAAGAAAATTGCATGGAAACCTGATGCAGATGATTGTGAATTCTCTGTAGTGAAAAATCAGAGGAAAAAAGATGTAATGAGCTACGCAGTGCATATATTACCATCATGATAGGGACACAATGCTTAAAACACTGCTGAAATAAAGCAGCAGGATCAACAAAAGAAAGTGGAGCTGGCTAACTATATTTGGTCATATACAGTGATGTGATGCAGCAAAATGAGAACACTTTGCATCAAAATATTTTCAAAGCCAGGAGAAAATTAATGTTTTTCAGTCAAGAATCAAAACTACATAAAGCAAAACATTATCTGAGAGTAAGGACTTTAGCTGCTAAGGTTCTAAAGCATGCTGGAATACAAAAGATTGCAGGTAAAAGTATAACTGCCATGATATTAGGCTGTTTGATACTGTATTTGTTCCACAAATTTCATCTTAGTTGCAGTTAAATCATTGTTGTTAAGAAACAAAAACCTTGTTAAAAAGGCAATGGCGATTATTTGAGGAAATCTGGTTATGCAACAAAAGGTGGTAAATGTGACACTGTCAACAATGTGCAGGTTTGCAAGAATAAGTTAAGGCATTAACTGATGGTGTAGAAGTGTTACAAAAGCTAAGGGTATGCTGCTTCAAACCGGACAGGATCAATAGCACATTTGGAGTAGATGTTTTCTGATAATGAAAATAAAATGTTAGAGAATATTCAACACTTAACTGATATTGACCAGCAAAGGAGTTAAAATAAAGCCAACACAATAGTGTTGATTCTTCCAATAAACTGAGAACAAAATCTAGAACTGTACACAAACTTACTGAGAACAAAATCTAGAACTGTACACACACTTAAAACAATAAAGTGATCTAGGACATAAAACACTTTTCATGAACTAATGAAGAGCTCAAAAAGTCTTTACATAAAGAAATACAGAGGTGCAACAACACTGACTTAAATGCACTTAATCAACTCATCCAGAAGATCAAATAAAAAGGCAAAATGAATGAAAGACTTTTTTTCTTTTAGAACATTAATAAAAGAGAAAACTACACTGCAAGATTAAAACGTGTGATGCTATTCTCAGGCTAAGTACCATGTATCAAAATTTGGTGCCTAAAATTAAAATTCAAAGCAAATCTTTTGAGGAAGTAAATAGTAAATTAAAGCAAAGTTTGTTGATCCTTGCTTCTTTATGCTCTGCTAATAAATAAAAAAGTAATTTTGTTATAACACACCTACAAAAGGAAAATTACTTCAAGAAAGAAAAGACACACTAAATGTGTAATGCAGAGGCAAGTGACTATTATGGAGAACTGCTGAGATATTCAGATTTAGAAAACCATTGAAACTACTGAACAGAGCTGTACTGAAGGCCAGACAAGTACACCTGCGTAAAAAAAAAAACAGAACAAACAGTTACTCGGCCTAAAGCTGCAGAAACAAACTTAAACCAAACTGGGAGTGTACAGAATGTTTCAGACATATGTAATGCTGAAAATATCGCCATCTCTGACATCCACTACGTATATATTGCATATATTAGTGTTTTGTCAGTCACTCTGTATATAATGTCATGTATCTATTTTCTCTATACCCCTGAACCAATTTTGATATTCACTTTCTATATAATGCATATATATGTTGTGTTTTGTCATTTACTCTATATAATAATACAATGTCGTATATCTATTCTCTTTACTCCTATGCTGTGACTGAAGTAGGTCCAATGGGACCTACTTCAGTTAACAAATTGGAATGAATGAATGAATAAATAAATAAATAAAATAAAATACAGTCCAGTCAAGGAGTCTAAGACAACAGATTCATCACCTACATCTGATTTCTTGCCAGGGAGACCTACATGTATCAGAATCTCAATATAAACAGGATAAACATAACAAAAAACGTGATTATATTATCCTTCAAATCCCCTGTACATGAATATTTAGCAACCAAACCAGTAACTGAGATGCAGTTTATAGAACTACTAAGAGCATCAAGCAGTCTAATGTCACGGCAACTATACTTCCACATAAGGAAGTCAAGCAGGTATTTGTTGGGGACGTCTTGTGTGGCAGGAAACTGGTAATACATTAATAGATGAACCTTTTGGTACAAAACAGATGACTACAAGTCACATTTCTGCATCATATGATCTTTCATACAAGAGTGATTGACTATTTCAGAAACTTATGTGGACATGTATGATGTTAAGCAGGAAGAAAAAAATGCAACAACAGAATACGCTAGTCTGCAGCAGAGCGGACAGAGAGAAAATAAAATCCCCCCCCAAAAAACAAAAGAAATGGATCCACTTCTCTACACAATAAAATGTTTATTACAAAATCATTTGAGCACTTTCATCCCATAACAACAAATGGACTCTTATCAAAACTAAGTTTTGATAGAGTCCATTTGTTGTTATAGGACAAAAATCCCACAACATAGGAAAGGAGTCAAATGAAAACCTGCACTATGGTTTACACCAGATGTAATGAAGCTGATGTACAGCACAGACAAAAATGGAAAAAGTGACATTTAGGAAAAGCTGCAGTCTACAACAATACTGGGACCTGCAAAACATAACTAAGAATACTATCCAAAAATCTAAGCAAAATTACAACTATGTAAAAGAGAATAAATTACATTCCGCAGCACAGCAAAGATTTAGGCAAGACCACAGCTCAAAAACAGAACTAGTAACTTTCATAAACTATATTCCCAAAAGACAAAAGCAAGGTGAAATGGTTGTATTTCTGTTTTAAGGCCTATCACACTTGATGCAGTTTGATATCAAAAACTATTGTTTATGTTCGAGAAGCTATGTCTCACATACAAGACAATCAGCCGATTTAAATGTTACTTCAACCACTGACTGTAGTGTGTTCGCTGAGTAGATGACCAGCCAGCTTTTCAGCAAACAACATTGTGTGTGCCACAGGGTTCATCAGCAAATCTCATCTAGTATGCATATCGTTCAGTGCTGATATGTGCAGCTTCCCAAGTTACAGAGCAACCCAGTTAAACAGTTCCAAGATGACCTACATCATTCATTTACAAAAACTGAAAGCTGGCTAGAGTAATCCAAACTACTTCTAAAAATAAACTAAACAGGCAGTATTTTCACCTCCAATCCAGCAATCATGCAATGCAACCTAATAAGCAGACGATAATACTAGACATGAAAAATAAATCTTTTGGGGATAACAACTGACTACAGATCAAGATTTAATCAACACATCCAAAACCAGACATAAATTAGGATTTCTTAATCAAATTAAATATTTCAGTTGAAGCATGCCGTAAAACCATAGCTCAGACCTATCTGCTCCATAGACTTCTATATTCCTCATCAATTTTGACTAACCTACAGTCTAGCTAGCCAAACTGGAAAAATCTTATAATCAAATTGCAAAATCTGAAAGTAACTACTCATTCCCTCCAAAGGAGCTGTGGAAGTTTGCACTGTAATTTCAATGGGTGGGGCCCAAGCTTTTTGAAAGAATCAAATTATGGCCTTACATTTCCAACAAATGTTCATACATCTGGAACCATCAGGGTTACTAATGAAGTGTAAATGGCAAACTCTTCAACACAAACTATTTTTACAGTTATAGTAGCGTTTAGGTTCTACATCAGAAAAAGTGTTTTATAAGTCACAGTAACCTCAGTAACTATTTAATTTGAAATATTTTGTAAACAGCTTTTATATGAGGCTCTGTGTTACTTGATGTTGAGCTATTTAGAAAAACATGACATGACAAAATAAATATTATATGAACAACAATTAATATCTCTTTACTTGCACTATAGAGAGGTGCAACATCAATACAGTTATGTTTGCCACTTGTAAACTTTAAGATAAAATATTTTAATACTTTGTAGCATAGTTTTGGAATTACTAATGTAAATAAGATCAAGTAATATTTGATGCCTACAGACATCAGTAGGATGTAACTGCAGAAACACCTGGACGCGTCACTCAGCTGTAATGAGTTAAATGAACACATCACTGTCTTGCACTTTAGTCTCTTAACTGACTGGACCTATCTAATTGACTGGCCTACACTCGCACCAAGACTGACTGCAATAGCATCTACAGCCCAGACAGTTATTAAACTGGGACCCACCCCACAGAAAATCTGAAACAACACATAGTGCTTACTCAAAAATCTAAAAAACATAATGGGGAGTGTCTTTACTCTGTTTTAATTGCTGAACTCTGTAACTTTCTCCCAACAAACATCAAAAACAACTCATCTCATCTACAATTTAAAATCTCACTGAAAAAGTACCTGTCAACAAAACAGTCCTGCACTTTAATACATAATTACCAAGACCTATTTTATTTTGATCTTATCCCATCTATAGTATCCCAAAGAAATTTTACCCATCAACAAAACAGGCGTGCTTTCGTACTAACACCATTACAGCCAAATCAAATCCACCCATCCATCCACAGCCCTTTCAAATAAGTGTTCTAAAATCTCCACACAATTTTTCCTGTTTATATGTCTCAAGTGAACAAGTGTTTGAATAAAATAAAGACGTGCCTCACTTGCTATCTGAGAACTAAAATTTCAAAGTGACTTTATACGTAAACTGTAAAATAATGCCCAATACTTTATGGATATGTTTCACTACAGCATACTGTAAATACTTTTACACTGTACTTAACATGGTGATCACCTGCTAAATTACATACACCTCAGGGTTATACAGTATTTGTTATTTGTTATCTCATGCTAATTACCTGTGCAAACAAATGCAGTCTGTGCCTTTTCTGCCTGGGCAATGTCCAACTGGAATTTCCTGGTAATCAAAGACATCAAATAATGCCCATAGTCTGTCACTTGATTCACTTCATATTGTGGAACAGGGAATTAATAGCAGAACCAGAACCAACTGAATAAACCAGTGACCCAGTGTGGGGTCCCAAAAGAGATGACTTTGTATGGAAAAGACGATTTTGTATAGACGAAGGTGACCATGGTGCTATCTATGCCTGTCTCCAGGTTCCAGCTGAAAGAATACTTGGAAACATGATACCCTTGTGCCACTGAGATCATGGGCCAGCCAAGGTGGGATATGGCTGGCAGATATCACTCATACCTACAGGTCTGAGTTGGAGGGATTTATATAGTATAGGACCCCCAAGTGACAAATTTGGATTGTGTGAAGACTGTGGGAAGGACATTAGTTTACTTATTTTACATTTGTTAACCAGGTAGATGGACTGGTCTGAGGAATCTTTTCAGCCAAGACCTAGGCCCAATGTGCAAATATAAAGCACACAGAAAAACACATATTTCAAAAACAGATTAAATACAAAGCATTATCTGCTATATATGTTACATATAAACAAACAATGAAAAAGTGTAAACATATCTGATATATATATATATATATATATATATATATATATATATATATATATATATATAGCCTAATTGGAAGCAAAGCTCTGTACACCCAAGACTGGACTAGACAGTCAAGAGGAGAAGGTAAACCAATGCACTACATCACACTCATCACATAGTCCCTCAAAACCTACACCACCAAAACACACACCTACATTCGTGGAGGCTCTCCATAAAAATCTGCTCAAGCAACAGAGACCTCCAAAGCAGAAATGCAAGCAACCTCCACCCCCCCAACACAACCCAAATGACACATAGCCCACAAACTCAGTGTGCCACTCAACCACAGCCCATAAGGCATAACAACATACCCAACACTCTAGTCATAGGTGACTCTATAGTCAGGCACACTGATGTTCCACTCACCAGGCTAAACAAGGAAAAAGTTACTGTGAGCTGCCTATTGGGTGCCAGGATTTGCCACTTAACACACACACTCAGGTCACTCCACAGCAAGTACAAATATGACTTTGTCATTGTCCATGTTGGTGTGAATGACCTGAGACGTACCTCTCTGGACTACATGAAAAGAGACATGGTGGAGCTGAGTAACATCCTGCCATCACCCAGAATGATACCACAGTACAAGGACAAAATGATTGATTTCAACAATTGGCTAAGCTTCTGGTGTCATTCTAAGGGGATCCAGTATCTGTCTGCCTGGGATGACATGATCGACAGACCACGATGCTTTGCCAGAGATGGCCTGCACCTGTTCCCTTGGGATTCCGAATACTAGCTAAGGCTCTTGCCACCCCTATAGTGCCTTTTTTAGGCAAGGTTCAAATGACAAATTCACCACCTTAGCAGGTACAAGCAAGCAAAATCTGAGGGTAATGCTACTCAATGCTAGAAGTCTAAACCTCAAAATGCATTCACTCAAGGCACTCCTTAAAATGGAGAACATCGACATCTGTGCAGTGACAGAGACCTGGTTCAAGGCTCTAGAGAGCACCCCTGCATTATAAGGCTATAATTCATACCACACCTTTCGGCCACCTAACCTGGACTGAAACACTAAAGGCGGCAGAGTGTCCGCATTCATTAAGGATATCCACACCTCCAGGCTAGTTGCTTAGCATAATGCATCCGAGATTATCCAAGTGCAACTAACTCTGGGCAAGACCACAATCCAAATTGTAACTTGCTACAGATCCCCCACCATGCCCCAGGATTCCCACTCCTCATTTCTTGATACACTGGAAAATATTAGGGTACGAAAATATTACGGTACAACCCAACACACAAATAATGGGTGATTTCAACTACCCCACCATTATTTTATTTATTAATTTATTTATTTATTTATTTTACATTTGTTAACCCACGAGAGTCCAACTGGATATATGTCCATTTTCAGTGGAGGCCCGGGGAGAAAAGCTCCAGAGCAGTAAAATCATTAACAAGAGAAAGGTATGTTAACCAAAAGGTTCATTAAACAATATATAGAGAGTACACAAAATTTATACTTCTTATAGAAGTATAGTAAATATAAGATAGTGAGTTAACCAAAGAGTGTATTTGCCAACATTCACAGGCTACATTAATATATACATGTTATAAAGGTGTTTAACATCAAGTATAGCAAGAAGATAGAGTAGATAACTTCCATAACTCATTTTTACACATGAGAGACATGCTATGTCCTTTAGGTTTCTTACAGCGTTCAGTCATACTATTACCCCATGCATACATTACAAAAGCAGTAGATAACCTGTTACTCTAGTTGCTAGAAACAGAAACATATGAGTTACTATCCAGGGGTAGTACAGCTGCATAATCTGTAATTCAGGAAGTGTGTTTTGAGAAGTTTTTTGAATTGGGTGGTGGAGTTATTTATTATGTGGGCTGGAAGGGAATTCCAGATTTTAGTGATGAAGTGGCTATAAACAGATGCACCTGCCTCATTTTTGAAGTTTGTTACTTTAAGGAGGTGTTGGGTACTTGATCTCAGGGATCTGGTAGTGGTTTAAGGCTGGATTAGTTGCTGCAGGGCTGGTGTGTTGCCTGGATGATGTAGTACTTTGTGAGTGAGTGCTAGTTGGCTGGCTTGAAGGGTCAGGGGGAGTTCTAGCCAGTTGAGTTTTCTGAGGATTTCACAATGATGGGTTCTAGAAGGAGATCCTGTGGCGAATCTGGCTATTTTATTGTAGCAGCTATCTAGTTTGTTGAGCTCACTTTTGGTCTGAAACCATGTTGCTGAGTGGAAAGTAATTTGTTTTCTAAGAGGTACTTCATCAGTTGCATGTGGACAATCTTCTCTAGAAGTTTTGACAGGGGGGATAGTAAAGCTATGGGTCGATAGTTACCAAGTTCTATAGAGGTACCCCCTTTGTGCAGTGGTGTAATATGTGATATTTTCCAAAGATGGGGTACTTTGCACTCTGAGATAGATCTGTTTATTAATATGGAGACAGGGTAGGCTATTGCTTCAGTTGCTAGTTGCAGATAATCGGAAGGTATATTATCGGCAGCTGTAGAGGCTGGCCTAAGCTTTAGGAGTAATTTTTGCATGATTTTTGTTGGCACTGGCTTGAAGGTGAAGATGGGGTAAATGAGATTTGTTTTGGGTGAAGAGGGTGTTTTAGATGGGGATGGGTTGTTGGGGCTTAGCTGGTTGTTTGCTAGGTTTTGGATAGTTTCTGTGAAGAATTTGTGGAGCTGAGTGGGGATGTTGTCATGGTTGTTCACTATTTTGATGGTGGGGGTGGTTGTTTTCCCTGGTTGCAGTACTGTGTTGACAGCAGCCCAGAACTTTTTTGGGTTGTTAATATATTTATTCTGCATATTTTGGTAGTAGGAGATTTTGTCTCTTTTAATAAGTTGTTTGACTTTGTTACGTAACTGACGGTATGTTTGTTTGTCTATTTGGGATTTGCTTTTATGAAAGTTTGTCCATGCTTTGTTCCTATCTCGGAGTAATGTTTTAGTATTTAAAGTTAGCCAAGGTGCATGTTTAGTTCTGATTCTTGTAGTTCTAGGAGGTGGTTAAGTATGTTAATGAAGGTAGTATTGAAGTATAGTACTGCTTCATCAAGGTGCAACGTTTTTAGGGGGGTCCAGTTACATAGTTTTAGGTCATTACTGAAGTTGAGTTGGTTGAAGTTTTTTCTATTCCTACATTCCCTGACAGTTTCTTGGATCAGTTGGGGAGTTTTGCTTCTTATTAGAAATGTAGGTAGGTGTTTGCTGAGGGCATTTGGCAGGCACCCAGCGTGAGATATATGGGAAGGATGACATACTAGTATCCAGTCTAGTATATACTGATGTTTGGTTCTTTTGTCTGTTCTGGTGGGGGAAATAGGTTGATATGGGAGATAGGGTTTAGATTAGAGCAGTTATCCCAGTCAATATTAAGGTTGCCTGATTGGATAACCAACACCCTTCCCCAAGAAAACATCCTTTCTAGTAGTTTTTCTGTGATGGTAATATTGTTCCCTGGGGGGATGTAGCATCCTATAATGTTGATGTGTTTATGTGGGTTAAGTTTCAGTTTAGTGAGGATGAGTTCAGTGTTATCTAAGTCTAGGTTGTTATGTCTAGCTTTTCTGAGATAAGGTGAGTTTTATATAGTATTGCTACTCCTCCACCCATTTTTCCTACTCTGTCATTTCTAATTATATTGTAGCCTGGTGCTGTGATTTCATTATCTTGAATTAGGGGCTTAAGCCAGGTCTCTGTCAGAATGGCAACATCTGGATGGTAAAAGGAGATTAAGGCATGGAGGTCATGGATCTTATTTAAGATACTTCTAATATTTAGATTAATGATGAGGAATGAGTTTGTGGGCCTTTGGAGTAGGGTTGTATTTAGGTCTGGGATTGGTCTATCTGGACTGAGTGGGCCTGGGTTGGGGTGTATGTCACCGCAGCATACTAGTGCTGCTTTCAGGTGTACATAGTTTGACTAGTTTGTTGATGAGTTTTGTGTAATTAAGAGTGGTGTGGGATTGGCTATTTGATGGGCATAGCTTGTGTCTGAGGTGGTGGATTATGGTAGTATGATAGTTGCATGGGGTTAGTTGTAAATATGGTATGGGGTTTGGAGTACTGGGGGATGTTCCTTTATAAGGAATGAATAGTGTGTAGTAAGTGGTGTTTGGTAACTGGTAATGGTGATTAGCAGAGTGAGGGAAGTGATGCAAATGGTATATAGTAGGAGTTGAGTGTGTGAGGGTTGAGATGGTGATATCATGGTGTAGGGGTGAAATACCTAGTATCAATATTGTTTGGACCACCCTAAGGTACAATGTACAATAGCCCCGACAAAAGGGAAAAGGGGACTGAACAATATTAAAAACTTCAGTAAAATGAATCTAAATAGCAAAAAGTGTTAAAGCACAATCCGCATCAGATATATGAATATAATTATAAAAAACAATGTATAGCCCAATGTGAGGTATTCCTCTATAAAAAAATTATAACCATATAATAATTCAGATCCTGAATACACCCAAATAGCTTAGCTTGTTAGCAAAACCGATCAAAAATGCAAATCTTGATTATAAACAATACTGTTTATATGTGTCTAATGACAGACAACCAAAAATATAAAATTGTAAATCATGTCCAAAACAAGTAATGCCATAAGCATATTGCTGCAATATATCTGATAAATCTATAGAAGAAAAAAAATGAAACCCGACAGGGTCTCACCAGAATATGAACAAATAGACACAAACACTCAAGGCCTAAAATGCCCAATGCTGATGATTAACTGTCATCATAAAATTAAATAGTTAGTAAATGCTGGCCAAAAATGAGGTTTCGATAAGTTCAAAAATGACAAAAACAAAAAAATGGTATAATGTCCCACAATGTTTAATAGTCCAAAACAAAATAAGTGTCCAGTGCTGGCAAATAGCAAACTGTTTCAATTTACTAATCATACTAAGACAAACCAAAATCATCCGCGGTGGTGCAGCGGTAGCGTTGTTGCCTCACAGCAAGAGGTTCTCCCGTTCTATTCTCAGCTGGAGTGTGGGGAGTGCCTTCTCTGTGGAGTCTGCATGTCCTCCCCACAGTTGGGTGGGTGTTCAAAAGACATGCGTAAATGGGCATGCCTTCGTGGAAGGTTGAACATCGAGCTGGCACATCGGCGTTCGTATAAATCTACTCCCAATCATTAGTGGACCGGAATTCCACTGTGGCGACCTCTAACTGGGAAAGAACAAAAGAGAAACAGCAACTAAGACAAACCAATGAGAAGGAATAGATGATTCAAAAGAACATGACTGGCAGTCACAGAGCAGCCCCCGTGAATGAATAATGCCCGCAACCCAGGCTGTAGGAATAAATTGCTCAAATCAGTTCAAAATATAAAGACAGAAAATAGTCTAGTGTCCCACAATGTGTGTTGATTGTCCAAATCAATGACCATTGCTGGTTATTATAGTTTCCACTTCAATTTACTGATAAACTAAAACAAACCAGCAAAAAATAAAAGTGTCTCACAATACAAAGGAACAAAATAGTAGTCATTATTTCACAATCCCAGAGGTACTAATAACATTGCACACAAACATATGGTTGTAATTAACTGAAAAATAGAACAAAAATAATTTCAATAAATAACATATATACTGAAATATGAACAATATTGTGTACAATACTAAACAGGATTAAATAATTTATGATCAAAATTAGATCATAAATGACATACTAGGCCAATGCGGTCACTGACCAAATATAAGTTTGTACAAGATCCTCCAACTCACATATATAATTCAGTCCCAAAAGCTGGAAGAAAAAGATATATACAGTTCACAATGCCATATGCCATAACTGCCACAATCACTAGAGAAAACAGATCATACGATCCACGCAGAACCCATACACTAAATATAGAAAGGAAAAACAAGTCCATAGTGCCCTTTTAATTTTCGTTTGTTCTTGCAACCCAAAAACCATAAAAAAGATGATGGAAAAATAGTCGCTTCACAATGTTCAGACAAATAGTCCACATTGTGCTATATTCACCCTACAAAAAGAAAACTGTCCAATAGTTCCACAGATTCATGTAGTGCCGTAAAGGTGCACACACCAACACTGTCCCAACAGCTCAAAACAAAAAAGTCCAAACAGGAAACACAATGTAGCTCTGTTGTTCCTATGAATCCGATGTTATCTGCTCCATCTGGTCTCCACCTGCAGATTGTCAGATCTGACATTTGCCAATTCCTTCAGACTTCGAACTTGCCAGGCCCCAACTACTCATGTACCAACTCTTCTGCTCAATGTTTTCTGGAATTCATAAATTCCAACGCCTTGGATCAAAGTATCCACACCCCCACCAAGCGCAGCAATATCCTAGACCTGGTCATTACCAACATGGGTGACCAGTGTTCCACACCAGAGGTCAATTCTTCGTTGGTCAAATCCAACCACAAGCTAATCACCCTAGACATCAACATCCTGCCCCCACCCCCCATTAGGGAAAACCACCGTAAAAAAATTCTCCAAAGTCAGCTTCATACTTCTTAAGACAGAAGTGGCAAACTTCACGACACCCATGCAGATGGGCAATACAGGTACAAATGCTGAATCCTACACAAATGCACTTTATAAGCACTTAGGGATAGCATGATCCATGCATTCGTGTAACAGAACCAAGATGCTATCCTCCAAAAAAAAGGAAGCCAATCTGGTGGTCCCCTGCCATAAACAAACTCTACAACAGAATAAAGAAACTGTTGCAAAAAAAAAGAGTAAAATTCAAGAATCTCAGGCTTTGTGCCCACTGAATAAGGGAGCCACCATGGACTACTGCCCCATTAGCCTAATGAGCCTGGTCTTCAAGGCCATGGAATGTATCATCATGAAACTTATAAACAAAGACATTGGTAATCTCCAAACTCTGGACCCTACCCAGTTCGGGTTTGTAAAATGCAGTTTGTATCTCCTAAACCTGAAAGACTTCTTTGAAGAAGTCATCAAAGCCATAAACGAGGGTAAGATGGTTCACACAGCCTATCTAGATCTTGTCAAGGCTTTTGACACCATCCCCCACTCTGGAATTATAGATAAACTCACTAAACTAGGTATAAATCCCCATGTCACAAGATGGGTTGCTAACTGGCTCAGTGACAGAACCCACATTGTGAAAATAGCAGACTCCAAATCCAACTTCAGACCAGTGACAAGTGGAGTACCACAGGGTTAAGTCCTGGGTCCTCTCCTGTTTGGTATCTACTTTTCTTAAGTACAGGCTAACACAGAAGGTCTTTGGCTAATGCAGTTCGCAGATGACTGCAAACAATGAGCCATAATCAAAACTCCTAATGATGTGGACATTCTACAAAAGGGCCTCACGGAGACAGATGCCTGCTGTCAAAGCTATGGCCTCAAGCTCAGTGCCAAGAAGTGCATTGTCACCCCCTTTGGTAAAAGCTCTGTACCCAGGAGCTACCACATAGGGGGTAGTCTACTTAATACTGAAAGTGTGATAAGAGACCTTGGGACACAGGTGGACAGTAGTCTCTCCTTTGATAATCACATCGCCACAGTAGTCAGGAAATCCTTCTACATTGCACATCTCATCACAAAAGGTTTCTCATCCAAGAAAAAAGAGGTCATTTTTCCCCTCAACACATCACTCATTAGACCCATTATAGAGTACAACTCCCCTTTTGGTATGTACCTCACAAGACCTCTACAACAACTGGAAAAGCCACAGAAATACCTCACAAAGATGATTATCAGCCTCAAACAGATGCCCTACGCAGACCGTCTCAAAAATCTCCAGCTTTACTCCATCACACATCGCCTACTTAGAGGTGATCTCTGCCTAACATACAAAGCTATGTCAAACCCAGAGTTGTTGGACATGCGCCACTTAAAGAAATCCCAATCCCTCTGAGCTACACGCTCTAGGGACCTAAACCTTGTCACCACAATAAACAGAACATGCTGGAGGGATAGATTCCTGTCCCAGAGACTTCCCATACTCGGGAACAAACTACCTATCTATATCAAACAAAGCTCCTCATTAGCACTCTTAAAGAAAAATCTTGATGATTGGATGGGAAATAGGAAATTCACCCCGAGGATCAGCTCTGTGGCTCTGCTCAACAGGGGCACAGGAAAATAATTTTCTTGGGTGGTGAAAGCCAGGGTACCTTTTTGGCTAGGCTTATGTAAGCCCTAGGGCCAATAGCCTAGTACCTACCTATGAACCTATAATCAAATAGATGATAAATGTAACTGAAATGAACTGAAATGCTATACATACAAGCAAAATCATCAGATTTATTTATTTCCAGTTTGATTACCGGGAAAGTCCACTGGGCCCAGAGAGCCCATTTGCAGTGGAGGCCTGGGGAGAAAAACTCCACGAAACAGATTACAGTCAAGATAGCAGTCCAAGATAGCAGTCCAATAAAAATAAAAGTACAAGTAGAAATACATGTCAAATAATACAAAGCGTGAGTAATATTGCCCATAGCGGAAACATATTGTGCAGATACATTTTAACACATTCACACAGTTAAAGTCAAAAGTTATTTACAGAGTGTGCAGGATCGTATGGGAATTAGCTATAAAAGGTTATAGCCAGCTATAAGGTGCTTAGGAAATGAGGAGGAAACCCTCCCAGGGGCTTTTGTTAGAGTTCTAAGTAGGGAGAATGCAGTTACATTTCCATTTGGAGGAGATGTAGATGTAAAGCTGAATTTTGAAGTTTTTTTGTGTCAGATATGTAAAAGAACTTCTTTCCATGATCCGAGTGGATATGGACTTTTGTAGGTATTTAATAAGAGAAAGTCAAAAAAAGGAAGAAAAAGGGGAATACTTTAACAGAAACGTTTAAATATTTACACTTAATAGCAACTAATAAAGACAGATTTAAAGGATGGAGTTAACCTGCATCTCTGAAACATTTGCATTAACTACATGGTCTTGAAGGTACTTTTTGAAGAGTTTCAAATTGCTAGTTTGTCTTATACCTTCAGGTAATGATTTTCAGCTTATTATCAATTTATTAAGAAGAGAGAGACAGTATCATGTATGTAGTATTTTGAAAGTGAGAGTGTTAAGAAGAGTGGCCCTAGGAACAAATGAGAACCATCTTCCTTTTCTTACTGTAATCCAATGGTGTTCATTTTTTCTTGAAAGGTGAATAAAAGAAAGTATATAATATTCAGCAGATTAAGGGGGGCAGAGGGCAGTAATGGGTGGACGTTATTATAATCTGTGAATTAGTATGTTTATGGCCATGGATCTCTGAAGTTAATGCTGAGAAAATTTTGAGATTTTCTATAAACTTTGTTATCGTGATAATGCTTAAGTGTTAGGTTCTGTGTGTTTATGGAATAGGAGTCTGTTTAATAGAAGGCCTTTATATTTTTCTTCTTTGTCACATGGAAGTGATTTACCAGTGGAGTCAGAAATACTGATAACCTGAACAGATTGAAATTTTTGTGGCTTATCAAATAACATAACAGCTCTTCGAAGTGCTGATAGGAAATGTGTAGTTATGAAGTAAATTTCAGATAATAGTGAAGTCATTCTGAAGTTCCTGTTTCAGAAGGGTTGGATTATGACTGGCCCTGGTGAGGACAGTACTGTCTGCATTTAATATGCAGATCATGTAAGGCAGGTCCCAGAGAAAATCATTCACTAAGAAAGAAAAGAGGAGAGGACCAAGAACAGATCCCTGGTGTACTCCTTTGTAGGTTGACTCAGAAAAGTAGGTGTTATTAGCCATAGAAAGATTAGTGTTCTATTGGAAAGGTAATTTTGAAACAACTGAACATTAGATGAGAAGTTTATGTGATGACAGTATCACAGGCTTTTCTGAGGTCAAGGAAAATGGATCCAGTAAGTTTGTCTTGCTCCATGTTACAAAAAAAATATGATCAGTGAGTGAGTAGATGGCTGCAATAGTACTGTAGTTGGGTTCAAATCCACGCTACTTATGGTCATTTTTTTGAGATGTATTCTAGAATTTAGTTACAGACAATTTTAAGAATTTTATTGAAGGAGCAAAGACTGGAGAGATTCCAATTGCCATTAGCTGAAGAACAATTGGCCACTTCAGCAAGCGGTAGGACTAAGATATGTTTAAAACTATGGAGTGGGTGCCTGTAGTGACAAAAAGATTGAATGTGAAGTAAAGAGGCTTACTGTGTAGTTTATTTCTTAGTCTAAGAATACTGGCATAATTGGTATGGAAAAATTGGTGTTGGACAGCAATCAATGTTTTCAAGATGTTATTCAGCACTGGGCCTGATAATGGCTTTGAAAAGAAATGGATTCCACATATCATGAATGGAAGAAGCAGTGCACCCTTTCTTGCAAAAAGGGTGATACACAAGGAGAGAATGAGGGGGCACTGGCCCCTCAGAGAAAGACAGAGACAGACTGTCAACTTGAGGCAGACACCTGAGAGAGACTGCTGAGAAGAAAAGAAAGCTAGGGCCTGATAAAGACAAAGTCAGCTTGGGGCTGAAGGAAATCAGAGCCCCGAGGGAATATGTATGGAATGGTAAAAATACCCATTTGTGTGAAATACAGGAAAATAGTAGGAACTTGTTATAAAATATTGTCTGTTTAAAAGAACTGGACTCTGTAAGCAGGATTTTGTTTTGAAATGGGTGAACTGTAAACAGATTATATGAAAAGCTGGAATGCTGGATTTTTTTTCCTTTGCTTATATTATTCTCCCAAACAATGAACATTGTGTTGTTTCTCATAAATAAATCTGCATGAATTTTGCAAAGAACATAGAAAGCAGTTTTATTACTAGTGTATTAAAATATGAACTATGAACTCACAAAGCAAACTACATACGAGACATAACATTTATTTTAAAAAGTGGTATGCACCCAGCTTTGCAGACAAAACTTTGTACATCTATTCTAAGGCAACTCAGAATTGCTTCCTGCTGTACTACCTTTTAAGTACTCCCACTGCTACCACTATGAAAATCTTTAAGATGATACATGTTCATAAATCTAAACTGACAATTTGGTATTGTATTACTGTTTACCTACAAGCCATTGAAAAACTGTTTTTTGGCTCACTGTTTACCAAAAACTGAATATCAAAAACAATGAATAGAAAAAAAAATATTTGAAAGGAGTTTGCCCCTGAACCTCCCACACACACCTCCTAAATTATATACACTAACTTCATGCTCACACCATAGCGGAGAAAATGGGACCCCCCCCCCAAAAAAAAAAGACTGCCAGCACGCACTGCAGTAAAACTTACCATAGGTTCATAGGTAGGTACTAGGCTATGTGGAGCATGTCCATAAATTCTGAGTTGGACATGGCTTTGTAAGTCAGGCAGAGATCACCCCTGAGTAAGCGATATGCCACTGAGGACAGCTGGAGTTTTTCCAGTCGGGCTGCATAGGACATATATTTGAGATCAGTAATCCTCTTGGTGAGGTACTTTTGTGGTCTTTCCAGCTGTTGGAGGTGTCTTGTGAGGTACATCCCAAACGGGGCATTGTACTCTATGATGGGTCTGATGAGTGACGAGTAGAGGGGCACTATAACCTCTTTATTTCTAGATGTGAACCCTTTAGTAATTAGATGGGCTACATAGAAGGATTTCCTAACTACTTTGGCAATATGATTGTCAAAGGAGAGATTACTATCTACCTGGGTCCCCAGATCTCTTTTTACCTCTTCTGTATTAAGGGGGCTGCCACCTATGTGGTAATTCATGGGTGTTTTGTTTTTCCCAAATGGTATGACTAAGCATTTTTTGGCATTTAGCTTGAGACCATGACTTTGACACCAGTTGTCCGTCTCAGTAAGGCCCTTTTGGAGAATGTCCGTGTCAATTATGGCTCCCATTTTGCAGTCATCGGCAAACTTGGTTAGCCATAGTCCTCCTGTGTTTGCCTGTACTTCTTAGAAGTATATGCTGAACAGTAGGGGTCCCAGGACCGAGCCTTGTGGGACACCACTTGTGACTGGTTTAGAGTTGGACCTGGAGCCCGCTATTCTTACCGTGTGAGTTCTGTCTGTAAGCCAGTTGACAACCCATCTTGTGACGTAGGGGTTTATGTTCAGGCTGGTGAGTTTTTCTATAATTTCCGAGTGGGAAATGGTGTCGCCTTGGCAAGGTCAAGGTAGGCTGTGTGAACTACCTTCACCTCATCTATGGCCTTGGTGACTGTCTCGAAGAAGTCAACCAGGTTTAGTAGGCATGATCTGCCCTTAACAAAGCCGAACTGGGTCGGGTCAAGTGTTTGGAGGTTCCCAATGTCTTTGTTAATGAGTTCCATGAGGATGCACTCCATAGCCTTGCAGACCAGGCTAGTCAGGCTTATGGGGTGATAGTAACCAAGGTCAGTTGTGGCCCCTCCTTTGTGGAGCAGAATAGCCATTGCTGTGCGCCATTCTATGCGCACATAGTCTGTGGAGAGGCTGAGGTTGAACAATGTGTTTAGATGAGGGGTTAGTTTGTTCTGTAGTTCATGCCACAAAGTAAAACAGTCAAAATAAAACCAGTCATCCATAAATCTAGCAACAACCCATAAGACAGCCATCACATTAAAATGTGCATATCCTACAAATAAACCTCAGATCTGTAAACCCCACTAGAATTCCATCTCAAAGTGGACAATCACATAGTCTATAAGAAAGCACCACTGCCCATCCAGCCATGTATTCCAGCCAGGCAATTTTTATAATATTGTTCATTTCATAAGTGACTAAATGCTCTCCCATCACCACTCAATCAAGAAATTATGCACTTTCAGCCTAGAATGCGGGTGTTTCTTGTCAACATTAAACAATGTATTAACATTTTCTTTACATCCAACACCATAAAAAAAGAAAAGCAGAGTTCAGCTTAATTACAAACTTTACCCTCTTCATCCAGTATTCTTTCAGAAGCTACTTGCCAAATTTTGTTTTTGTGTCACTCGAGCCTTAATGATCCAAAGTCTTATCTACACAGATCTTTTAAATTGTTTCATACCACACACATCAGCAACCACCTTGCACAATAAGAAACTTCATGTTTAGTAAAGTCCATAAACTGTTCTTTAATCAACCAAATTACCAACCACTCTATTAGAAAAATACAAATCACATGCCTCTATGCTAGCAACGCCCACATGCATTTCAAGTGACATTTGAAATTGACAGAAAAATTTAATCCAGATCTTGAAATAGCATCTAATAAAATTTTCAATTTGTATTCCAAATATTTTAAATAATTGTTCCTGCTTCCTTTCCCTTCCTGGGATGCATCATGATCTAAAACACTGGAAAATATTTATTTCAATTATTACATTTTCAGCTGTGCTTGTATAAAGCATTAAGTCTATCTTTATTCCTAATAGATCTGTTGTGTTCTAAAATCCTATCTCCAAATTTATGTACCATCTTACCCATATAAAAACTAGTGCAAACTGAGCAGGTAGCCAAACATACCACATAATCAGAGTGCCATATAAATACCCCAGAGGACAAAAGTCCTACAGGTATTAGCTCAAAAACTACTAGCCCCATCATTAATAAACCTACATGCTGGACGAATTAAATATTTAAAAAGTACCCCTTATCTTAGTAAAATTATCTTTCCTTTGATTAGTTTCCAATAATTTATATATATATATATATATATATATATATATATATATATATATATATATTTGTACCCCTTTCATTGATGAACCTGGGTACATCCCAAAGTCTTTAATACCTCTCATCGGTACTGAACCATCCATTAATCCACAATCCCTTTTCCTGTTTTTGTACATCGGGTCGGGGTGTCACTTCAACAGTGATAATCATACAGAGCCAATATTTACACCACTATGTGGCAAGCCCGGTAATTTTTCCGTATCACACACACACATATAGCCAGTTTAAAGTGTCCAATCCACCTACTGCATGACTTTGTAATGTGAGAGGAAACTGCAGCACAGAGAGGAAACCTACGCGAACACAGGGAGGACATGAAGACTCTGCACAGAAGGCACCCCAGCTGAGGATCAAACTGGGGAACCTCCTGCTCTGAAGCAACAACACCATCTGCTGCACCATTCTGCCACCCCTTCATCAGTATTGAACAACCTCCAATTTCTTTTCATAATAGTTTTTATACCATTAGTAGCTAAACTACAGGTGATGCACATAGCTGAATTCCATTCAGTTGTAGTTTTAGGTTGTTACAAACTATTATGCAAACTGGCCTCCACTTCATTAATGTTGTTTTCTGGATATGTTCTCATCAAAAATCTGTTCTTCAACACTAGGGTCCTTTTTGAATTTACTAGTAAAATTCTTAACCCTAGTGAACATGAATTTAATGACTCATATTTTCTGATGTTTTTAGGGTATACTACCATAATGTAGCAAAGAACTGCTTGCTGCATTCTCATAGCTAAGTTCTGTAGTTAATGGGTGACCTTTTACAACACTGATTTCTAAAAAAAATAATGGAAAATGTATTTATATTATTGGGAAATTCTAAAAATTCTCCTCCTTGCCCATGTTGTTTAAAAAAAATCCAACTCAAGCTTATTTCCCCCATATAAAAAAATATCATCAATACAGAGTTTGCAAAACATGACAATTTCTTTAATTAGTATTCAGTATATCAGCATAGCTAGTACAAATTGACCTCTCTTTCTGCATTTCTCCGGGCTATACATTTGTTCTGTGGAAAAAGAAATAGCATGATACAGCACTTTTTTTTCTCATTTTCAAAGAAAATAGATAATTTTCTGTTTTAATAAATATGCTGCAAAATGTACTATGCACAGATTTTTTCTCGTCTCCATGGAGCCAAGTAGAGACAAGTATATTAAAAAAAAAAAAAACCTCTGTCTCACTTCCTATAGTAATTTTGTTAAACATGCAACCTGGGATCACATAAATGGCATATGGTACCAGGTGTCCATCTCCCACTCCTTCAGGAATCTGCCTCAAGTTCTTCTGCAGACCTTGGTGCTCTAAAACTGATATTTTAGCTTCTAATTGCTTTAATCTCACTTTACCATACACTATGTGGATGCAAGCTTCCTTAGTCTCATTCTGCAGAGTCATCATGGATTCTGAGTGGATCATAAGTCTAAGTGTCCTTGTCCTTTATCAGTCTTCACGGCATGGTCAACCAAGGTCTCCTCTACTTTGTCCAGTTTTAATAAAATCTAGTCCAAGCATGTTGTCTTGTCTACATTTTGTTCTCATAGCTAAGTGACATATTGCTTCAGGTTCCTGCAGCAAAAACAAATATTTGACATAGTAACAGAGCTGTATGCATTCACTGCTGCCCTCAGGCACTTCTGACTGAACTTTTTCCCCTTCTCCTAAGAGAATACTGACATCCATGAGATCATTGTGAAGATCATTGTACAGTGAGAAAACCAAAGTCAAGTTTATTGTCCCTTAACCATAACTGCAATGCACTGGTAGAGCTCCTACAACTGATGCTTGCTAGGTAGTCTGTCTTAAAAGGACTGTTTAAATATTCTTATGTGGCTCCCATGAGTACCCATCACCTTTCTGAGCATTTCTTTCTTAAGATACATATTGTTTAACAACACTGAAGAGGCAACAATACCAGTTATTACATTTATCATAACTGAAGATCTTAGCAATTTATCTCCATTTATCTCCATTTTCTACCTTAAAAGTATTGTTCTAAAGCACCACAATGGCCCAATGTGTGCATCGTGACATTGCTTCACTTTACCTGTCATTCTCGGTTGGACTTCCAGCAAGATACTATCCTTCTTAAAAAGTGGACATCAATTACCTACAAAGAACTGTAGAAGCATTTTACTACAGGTAAATAAATACTGCAGCAAAACAATTTTCAGTTCTGTACATCCATAATAATCCCATCTAGTTTACAGTCCATTTCTGTTCAAAGTGACTGATTCACTGACTGTTACAATTGCTTTTTGACATGTTTCCTTATTTATTTTATAGTGGTTAATCTCTGGTTCCTTCAGTCTCAACATTTACAGCATACCGTCTCTTGACTGATACCAAACAATACGGCTAATTTACTATTTCATTTACTGCTAGAATATGGACTGCAGTCCACACCAGAAACAAAACTGTATAAAAAACACTGACAATTATGTGACACTGAGATTGTCATTCACTCAGTGTTCTGCATCAGATATGCATCAAACTGAAATCCCTTCTATGCATATTGCTATTGGCCTGGGGGTGAAGAGGGGGAACCAAACAGAAGTAAAAGAATTCAAACTATTTTTTTACAGAATACAAATGGCCTTCATCAAATCGTGCCATGTGTAATACTGTGTAGGTAATTGTTTTTAAGGGTTGTCAGCATAAGCAGATTAGCTGGGCTACCACTTTAATACACAAGTCACTTTAGAAGGCAGCAGTTAAGATTTATAAAAATCATAGCTACGGCACAGTGGAGCCTACACTATGCTACCAAGATCCACTTCAGAACTTTATCACACTTCACAAGCTGCCTATAACATGAATGTATCAATGAGCTGCACAGACGTACAGTGGTAACCTGTCCCCTGTTGTCCAACTGACTCCACTTACAAGAAAACCTTTCCTACACTATTCTCGTTTGCCTCGTCTAATAGGTTCATAGGTAGGTACTAGGCTATTGGCCCTAGGGCCTATATAAGCCTAGCCAAACAGGTTCCCTGGCTTTCACCACCCAAGAAAATTATTTTCCTCTGTCCCTGTCAAGCATAGCCACAGAGGTGATTCCCGGCGTGAATTTCCTATTTCCCATCCAATCATCAAGATTCTTCTTGAAGAGTGCTAATGAGAAGCTTTGTTTGATAGAGACAGGAAGTTTGTTCCAGAGTATGGGAAGACTCTGGACAGGAATCTATCCCTCCAGCATGTTCTGTTTATTGTGGTGACAAGGTTTAGGTCCCTAGAGCATGTAGCTTGGAGGGATTGGGATTTCTTTAAGTGGAGCATGTCCAACAGTTCTGGGTTTGACATAGCTTTGTATGTTAGGCAGAGATCACCTCAGAGTGGGTGATATGTGACAGAGTAAAGCTGGAGTTTTTTGAGATGGTCTGCATAGGGCATCTGTTTCAGGCTGGTAATCCTCTTTCTGAGGTATTTCTGTGGCCTTTCCAGTTGTTGTAGAGGTCTTGTGAGGTACATACCAAAAGGGGTATTGTACTCTATAATGGGTCTAATGAGTGACAAGCAGAGGGGAACAATGACCTCTTTTTTCCTGGATGAGAAACCTTTTGTGATGAGGTGTGCCACATAGAAGGTTTTCCTGACTACTATGGTGATGTCATTATCAAAGGAGAGACTACTGTCCACCTGGGTACCAAGGTCTCTTATCACACTTTCGGTGTTAAGTAGACTGCCACCTATGTGGTAGCCCATGGGTACAGAGTTTTTACCAAAGGGGATGACAATGCACTTTTTGGCATTGAGCTTGAGGCCATGGCTTTGACACCAGGTATCTGTCTCAGTGAGGCCCTTTTGTAGGATGTCCACATTGTTAGGAGTTTCCTAGTTTGCAGTCTTCTGCGAACTTTGTTAGCCAAAGACCTTCTGTGTTAGCCTGAACTTCAGAAAAGTAGATACCAAACAGGAGAGGACCCAGGACTAAAACCTGTGGTACTCTACTTGTCACTGGTCTGAAGTCGGATCTGGAATCTGCTACTTTCAGTGTGGATTCTGTCAGTGAGCCAGTTGGCAACCCATCTTGTGACATAGGGATTTATACCTATTTTAGTGAGTTTATCTATAATTCCAGAGTGGGGGATGGTGTCAAAAGCCTTGACGAGATCTAGATAGGCTGTGTGAACCATCTTACCCTCATCTACGGCTTTGGTGGACTTCTTCAAAGAAGTCTATCAGGTTTAGGAGATACGATCTGCATTTTACAAACCAGAACTGGGTGGGGTCCAGAGTTTGGAGATTACCAATGTCTTTGTTTATAAGTTCCATGATGATACGTTCCATGGCCTTGCAGACCAGGCTTGTTAGGCTAATGGGGCGGTAGTTCCTGGAGTCCGTCGTGGCTCCCCCTTTGTGGAGTGGGATAACCATTGCTGTGTGCCATTCAGCAGGCACAAAGCCTGAGGTGAGGCTATGATTGCACATGGTGCTTGCATGGGGTGCCAGTTCATTCTGTAGTTCATGCAGAACGCAGGCTGGGATGTTGTCAGGTCCCATGGATGCTGTGTTCATGGCTTTGGAGAGTGCGTTTTTTACCTGTGCAGCCGTGATTACAGGAACTTTGCATTCTTCTGGTATAGAGATGGGCCCTTTAGGGGATGAGAGGGGGGTAAAGTTAGCACTGAACCTATCTGCCAGGATGTTGGTGATATCAATTGGTTCTGTATATTCAGTGCCATTGTGCTGTAACTCTAATACCTTCATAGCTCTCTATATGATGTCATGCTGCTTTCCACGTACCGTACGCCATCACAGCCATTATGGCTACATCTTATACATAAAGCTCTGCTAAACATAATTCCATTTTTCCATAAAAGTTTTGACATTGTAAACTGATTTCTGAATTGAATGTTGTAGCATATTTTTGCATATAATAATATGTTTATGTTTTATAGCATATCCTTGTATCTGTTAATAAATTGCCTACATTTATTTTGTGATCCTACAAACGGTCCACCGAGATCAGTGCACTACCCCTGTAAACAAATATAAATAAATACAAACACAATGTGAGGCTCTTCTGGCATATCGTACAAAAGCAGTACATTCTATAATGAAATTTACAGTCATTTTAAATTATAGAATCTTGTCTGTACTTGCATATACAGACACATTCATTAAACTCACACACACACACACACACACAGACATCTATTTTCTTAATAGTCTCTTAGTACTCCTTTAAATTTATATATATATATATATATATATATATATATATATATATATATATATATATATACACACACACACATACACATATTTATATATATATATATATATATATATATATATATATATATATATATATATCACACACACACACACACACACACACACACACACACACACACGTGTGTGCGTGTGTATATGTATGTGTAAAAAACATACACATATATATTTACAATATATATTATGGTACTATATATGTATACACACACACATATATGTACATACACACGCACATATACACTCATGTATACAAATATGTAAATGCTCAATAGCTAGGATCCCACTAGCTTTTCTTTTCTCTAAAGACATGACAATTGTCAGGTCACACCACATTCCCACCTCTCATGTTCCTGTGGATCATGCTTATTGTCTAGAAGCACATCTCTGCCTTATGTTGTTATGTTGTAATATTGCCTCCATTCCCACAGCGCAGTACGTCATTTCTAAGCATGGAATACCACGGTGAATCTGTCATGTTCATGGTATAACCAGAGAGTTTTCAATGCATCCAGAGATGCCATCTGACAAAAGGGGAGTGATCAAGTGCTAATGATGCACCAGTCCCTCACCCTGCAATATGACACAGATGCAAGCATCAGTCTACAATATGACAGAGAAAGGCAGAGCATAATATAGCATACCCAAGAAAAATGGTACCATGTGGCCTCTTTTACCATGCAACAAAAAACAGACAAATACGGTAGAGGCAAAGGTTCATTAATATTCCATTATGTTCCACTGTTTCCATGTATGGTTGACTAAAGCCACTGTTGACTTTACTGCAATCCAACTGACTGACATTAATGTTCTTTTATTTATATATATATATATATATATATATATATATATATATATATATATATATATATACATACATACATACATACATACACATACACACACATTACTTCACTGTGCCTCTTATCACCCTTGCATCAATCTTAAGAATGAAAGGGGGTGTTGCACGGTAGAAGCCAGGGAAGATATGCCCTCATTAGCCACAGTCCCATTTGAAATTCCTATTCTTTCACACCATCCACAAAACCACTTGTTACAAAATGCATTTGATATTTATGTACTTCTGTTTGTTAACAAGCAGTGTCCTCCTGAGCTAAGAGACCATTTTTATGGGAATCCGGGGAAGAAGCATTCCAAGTTTATTATACACAGTATTACATTAAGTAATCAAATATACATTCCCATTAGAGTGACTTAGAAGACTAGCTCCACAGTGTGGAAATTTTCTGCCTGATTGAACTCCAAATGATGGCAAGAACCAGCCTGCTCCCCTATCTTGGTGAAAGGGGTGCTAGTGAAGTACTGCTGCGAAAGTGCAAATCCTGCACTAGGGACTCAGACAGCATAAGTCTGCTGAGGAGTGCAATGTGCAAAGCATACACATGCACTGGCTCAGCACAGTAGGCACTGCATACTGCTTTCTGACCATCAATCAAAAAAAAAATTCCTAACTCCTGATGGATGACATCCATGATACCATGCTCTCACCTCCCTCACTCAGAATTTTAGGCCACTAGGGAACAGGGATCAAGTAGATTAATAAAATGTAGGGGTCTGATATCCATGGGGAACAAAAATAATGAAAAATGAAGATGTACTGCAAACATGGCATTGTCTAATTCTATGTCACAGAAACAAAGGATGACAGCAAAAAAAAAAAAAAAGAGTACATGGGAAGACATTCTGTAAATTAAACTGATGAAAATGTTTTAGTTGGAGACTATAAGGTAGGAGTATCCAAAAAGGCAAAATTAACAACCATTACCCACATAAAAGAATACATTGGAGTGGCAGGTATCACAGTTTAATATAAAGCTAAAATATATTGAGATGGGGAACATCTCCATTTAGCAAAGAAAGAAAAAAAGGAAGGGAGTGTTATACAGTACCCACCAGGGAGGATATGCCTCATTATTCACAGCTCCACTTGAAATCCTTATTCTGTCATACCAATCATGAAACTACCTGTTAGTAAATATCCATTAGTTTTCTTTTCAAAGAAATCATCTAGAGCAGAATACCTCTAAGAAAACTACCTTCCCTTCTGCTTTTTCCCATGTTCTACTTGCCTATTTCTGAACCAAAATGTACATCTTTTACCTCCTATTTTTGAACATACAAAGGAAGGAGTGAATTGTGCATAAACAGCATGCATCTGGATGCAGAGTGGCTGATGGTGCCTCCCAGAAGGAATAAATCTTATGATGCCTACTGCTGGAACATTCATAAACCAATCAGCCTATACACAGACACCTACTAATGTGAAATGTCATTCACATATGTATATATGGGAAAGCAGCATACCCACCTACACTGACTTTTTGTTAAATGTGCTCTTTTTTTCACAATAATTCATGGCATGTAGTCTGTCCCACAACAGTTAACTATAAAGCCTCCCTCACCTTCATCATGTCCATATCTGAATGCTCCATGATTACTTCCCCACTGTCCCCCCTATTTCTACACACTCCTCAGTTCATACACGAGCACACACATACACCCCCCCCCCATCCATCATGGTCCTCTTGCATTCCCATCCCTTCCTTCTCTTCTCAAGGTCTTATCAGCATAACCCGTATAGTTCTGCTCCAACTTCAGAATTTTTATTAAGTTTACTTTCTGTTTTCTAACATTTCGATAATATCATAGATTTTTTTCTCTCTGCTGTAAATCACAGAAATAAAACAATAAAAAAAAATTCTATAGTGAGAAAGTAAGTTTACACATCACACTTCTCAATGACATTTTAATGGATACATTCATAATTATTATTGAAAGTGTGCAGTATGCAAACATTTCTTCCCTGTGTTTTGTATTTCCAACATTATATCAGACACGTGTACATTATGTCTATTAAGTGCACAATGTGCTGCTATACCTTTTCTAAACAGAATTTGTGACTTGGCATCTTATCCTCATCCCTTCTGTAGAAGTGAATACTGAAAACTATGCATTTCTACTTCTCCTCATTTCCATACTCAAATAAAAAAATTTTATGTTCCTGAACCATAAAGCACCGACATGCAGCTACAACAATGGAACCGGCTAGGTGACACAGCTGAAACAGATGCAGGCTGTTTAGTGTGGTTGTTTTCACATACCTCTCAACTCTACCTGATTTCCAGGAATGTCCCTGATTTTAACAAAAATTTTAGCTCTGTCCTTCCTAATCCCCCAAAAACTGGAGACTTTTTGAAAAAATGTGGTGAATTACCATAAATAAATAATGACTATTACAGCATAGACTTCTTTTATTTCAGAAATTATATATTAATTCACAATGTCTTATTCTGTCCATATATTATGCTAATAGTACTAATATTTTAAAAGTGTTCCTGATTGTCCCGGATTATTTCTAGATTTGTCCTTGATTCAGTTGAGATTTTCCCTGACAGGTTGAGCACTATGCACTAGGTCAATAATTATTTTACCATCAATATGTTCACTTCATTGCTGATTGGCCATGCCACAGTGCCACAACATCTAGACAGTGTTTGCATTTTGGGGGCTCCCTGGACTCCCCTACTAAGCAACATTTTAATTCATGCTGCAGAGTTTCAGGAGTAATACGCACAAGCTAAACTGTAGCTACAATGGTCTTACATTGTGACAGGCTTGTGTACCACACTATGTTGGCCCATCTCACAGAGGAACATTCACGGGTTACTGGCATTTAGCTGCAACAATGATACAGTGCAGCAGTTCTTTGTACAGGGCTAGTCTTAAGGGAAATGGTGCTCTAGGCATTGTCTACTGTTTCACTCCCCATCCACACAAAAACACAAACCCACATACACCCAAATGTGGTGATGTTCAATTTTAGTTTTTCTTGCATCCTTTCAACACTCCTTTTCTGATCAACACAGCACAGTAGTAACTGTTAAGGAAATAACTCAATTAAGCCATAATCCCCAGAAGCCATAGTGTTATAGATGCTCTGGGATGCATTTTAAATCATTTCGCCAACCTTTTATTCCAAGAGTGGCCTGAACAAAAATAAGGAGTAAGAGAAGAATTTCAGTCTTATGTTTTAAGACATAAGTTGTGTCCAAGGCTTAATGTTGAAAGATGACAAAATAGTAGCTCACAATAAACGAACATGACAATTGTTGTGTGAATACACAAATCCTACTCACCTTCCCGTCTCACAAAAACAAAATATGATCACTGCCTGTGCATCCCTCTTGTGTTAGACTGGGATGAAAGCAAATTCGACTAGCCACAGCCATGTATTTCAGGTGGCTGATGTCATACATATGCATTGTATGCTTCATCACTCCTCACCCCTACCCCATAAAGGCAGCCATTTGTATAGATGCATGATGTACGATTTTAAGGAAAGGAGAAAAATAATGATTACTGTAACGTATTCTACTTTGTTGTTCCTAGACAGTACAGTGCCTCTACAATGGCTAAACTAGCCTTCTTTGTACGTCTCTGAGGTCTGTCAGAAATGTAAAAGAAACAATGACCTCACTGGCCCCACTCCAAGCGCAAGCTATAAAGGCCTGATGTGCACACCTGTAAGGTTTGATTGTGATGGAAATTAAAGAAGTAATGACCACATAATCCCCTTCCTCCCCTGCAACATACAGCACACTTCTGTACACACATCTAAACAGGTCTGGTTTTAGAGTGGGTTCTGTTGAGGGTGGAGGCCCCCAGTAAGCCCATGTCAATACCCATTTATACAATCTAGGGTGTGGGGGATACCAGACTCCTAGAAGCTGTAAGTATCTGATGTTCTGTGATGTATTTTAGACTCCACTTTTGAAATAGAATTACTTGTTCACTGCATGTTTTACTGCTACTCAGAAGAGTTACATATATACCCGGCTTAATTTTGTGTGTGCACAAGTAAAAATCTGTGATATTTTTCATACACACACAGTGCATGTTCAACTTCAGAGGGAAAAGGATGTACTCCATTTCACCTGCATGTTTCTGAGGTACTGGGATTAACCAGAGCACATAGATAAATACACACACAGACAGGGAGAATTTGCAGTCTCCACAGTGGAAAAAACATAGCCAAGTACTCAGCCAGGACAAAACACTGTGAAATGGCAGTGCTACTCACTGCACGGCAGTGGTAATGAACAGTTGCTTTCACACACATCCTCTTCCTGCCAAACATAGACACCCATCATGTGTAAGACCTATGTTTCTGATGGTAAATGAAAGAAACTATAACCAGCTCAGCTTGTTACTCAAATACACTGCAACCATGTCCCTCCACCGGGTCTACTTCACATCACTGAAATCCCATTTCACCGAGAGCAAATCACCTAATTTTCAAAATACTGAAAATTCATTGGACTGAATCTCATTTCATTGAATTGTAAGCCATAGACTTGATGTGGGTTTCCATTCACCTTTGACTTGTTTGCGATAAAAAGAATTTCTGTTACTTATAGCTCTGTCAGAATACCAATAGTCATGTACAAAGTGGTGGTGTAATGTTTTTAAATGTGGGTATGTCTCTACATTTGTATGGGAAGTATCTACAGTAACATGGCGAATGGTTTGTGCATTCCCAGCAGTACTGGCAGCGTCTAGAGTACTGTAGGGCAAGTAAAAGGTATATGCCCTTTTCCCCACTATAGTGCGATCCTGGAGTTAGTATATATAGTTGGAGGGTGGGGGGGCACGGCCACCCATATCGGGGGTGTGGGGGGGCATAGCCCCCCACTTAGTTTGGTTTTACATTGTCTGGTTTGTGTTAAGAGGGTAAGTAAGTAGTTTTTAAGATCTGCAAAGAGGTATTCATTAGTGTTGTGAGTGTATTTGTCTATGGTTTCCCAGTTAGTCTTTTGAAATTTATCTTTGTAAGCTTTTGGTGACATGAGATTCAGTGAAATGAGTTGGCAGTATTTTGAAATTTAGGTGATTTGGTCTCAGTGAAATGAAAGTCAGTAATATGAAGTAGACGCTCCCCCCACACACAAGTGTAATGGCAATGCTGATAATGATGATTAGGTTCATAGTTTCATATTAGGCTATCTGCCCTAGGGCATTTATAAGCCTAGCCAGAGTGTGTTTGGCTTTCGCCACCCATTTTAAATTAATTTTGCTATGCCCTTTGTCGAGGTTAGTATACTGTGCCTCTGTCTAATGGTGACACAGAAGTGATACCCGGGGTAAACCTACGATCTCCCATCCACTCATCAAGATTCCTCTTGAAGAGAGTCAATGAGGGACTCTGCCTAACCTGGACTGGGATTTTATTCCAGAGTGAAGGGAGCCTCTGGGTTATGAATCTGTCCCTCCAGCATGTCCTATTTATTTCAGTGCTGAGGTTCAAGTCTCTCGAGCACGTAGCTCGATGGGATTTGGATTTTCTGAGGTGCAGTATGTCCATTAATTCCGGGTTGGACATGGCTTTATACGTCAGGCACAGATCGCCTCTGAGCAGGCGGTATGCCACTGAGTAGAGCTGGAATTTCTTTAACCGGGCAGCATATGGAATCTGTTTGAGCCCTTTGATTCTCTTGGTGAGGTACTTTTGGGGTCTTTCCAGTTGCTGAAGGTGTCTGGTAAGGTACATCCCAAAAGGGGCATTGTACTCAATTATGGGCCTGATGAGGGATGAGTAAAGAGGCACGATGACCTCCCCTGATCTAGATGTGAATCCCTTCATGATTAGGTGGGCTATATAAAATGTTTTTCTAACCACTTTGGCCACGTGGTTGTCAAATGAGAGATTGCTATCAACTTGGGTCTCCAGGTCCCTAATTACTTCTTCTGTACTTAATGGATTACCACATATGTGGTAATTTGTGGGCACTTTGTTTTTGCCAAAGGGGATGACTATATACTTTTTGGCATTTAGCTTGAGGCAATGGCTCTGGCACCAGTTGTCTGTTTCTATGAGGCCCTTTTGGAGGATGCTTGTGTCGGCTGGAGAGTCGATTATGGCACCCAGTTTGCAGTCATCTGCGAACTTGGTCAGCCACAGTCCTTCCGTGTTGGCCTGTACCTCCGAGAAATATATACCGAACAAGAGAGGTCCCAGGACTGAGCCTTGTGGAATGCCACTTGTAACTGGTTTGGAGTCTGACAAGGCTCCAGCAATTCTAACCATGTGGGTTCTGTCCTTGAGCCAGTTTGCAACCCATCTAGTGACATAGGGGTTTATATTTAAGCTGGTGAGCTTATCTATAATGCCCGAGTGGGGTACTGTATCGAAGGCTTTTGCAAGATCCAGGTAGGCTGTTTGCGCTAGAAAGTAACAGAAGTTATAGCTAGCTTGTATCTCTTACAGTGCAACAGACACACACACACACACACACACACATACACACACAAAGCATAAGCCATAGTAATACTAGTTGTTTAATTGCTTCAGCAGTAACAATATATTTTACAACACTAGTGGTGCTACTACAACATATCAGCAACTATTGTTTAGCAGTTGTCAAGCAATAGGATGGTTAAGCCACTTTTACAGAATGTGTGACCTGTACATCCCAACTCTGACTGGAGAACGAACCTTCTTCACTGGGATGTTAATGCAGGTAACACCCGCTGAAAAATGAGTCAACTGCTTCATGGCAGCATATTAAGCTGTCATAGAGCTTGGACTGTAACAGAGAAAATTACCCCTATTATTTTACACTCACTAAGCAGTGCTTTTGCTGTTTAGCAACTGTAACATTAAAACAAACATAAAATTAAAAAGAAAGAAAGGTGTGTGTGTGTGTGTGTGTGTGTGTGTGTGTGTGTGTGTGTGTGTATGAAAGTAAGAGATCGATCAAGGAAGCCATTATTTTACACTCGCTAGCAGTGCATTTGCTGTTTATGAAGTGTAAAATTAAAACAAATGGATAATTAAAAAATAGAAAAGTGTGTGTGCGTGTATGAGTCTGTTTATGTTTCTACATGTGCAAGTTTATGGGTGCATGCATGCATGCATAAAAGCAGAAGTGTTTGGGTTAGTGGGAGAGATTGACCAATGGATGCAACTCGATTTAAAATTAAGAGGTATGTATACCTCTCACCTCTTGGCTCAAAAATCCAGATAAAGCCTAAAATAATAGGGGTGGAAGGACATGACTAAAAAAATAGGGACGGATTTTAAATATTGTTCTTAGAAAATTAGAAAGTTGGTATAATGGCAGAATTTATGTCAACATGTATTTTCTGCAGGATATGAAGTCCCTACCTGTCACCTCAGGGGCACCCCTGATTTTGACTCAAATTTAAGCTCTGCCTTCCTTAACCCCTTCTAAAACTGTTGACTTTTGGAGAAAAGGTGGTGAATCACACATAATAAACAATGAAGATAAGAGTCATAGACCTTTTTTACTTCAGAAAATGTGGACTAAATCACATTCTCTTATTCTGTCAGTGTCTCAGGTTAGCAGTACTAATACTTTAAAAGTGTCCCTGATTACTTCTGTATCGGTCCCTGCTTCTGTTGAGATCAGTCTCTCTGTTTAGTTGAGAGTTATGATAAAGTCTGAATGTAACTTATGATTTCCCAGCATATATTTCAGCAAGTTTGAAACAGTAAACAGAGGAACTATTTTACATCAAAATATTAAAAAAGCATATATATATATTTTTTTCCATTAAAAAAAAACAAGAAAACAAATACAAAACCATTTAATAGATAACCCATTCTCTAAGTGCAACAATATCCTCTAGGGTGTAACACGTATGGCATCGGGCCTCAGAACATCCCTGAGCAGGCATTATTACACATTATACCATGACCCCCCCATTAATATTCCAAAACATGCATGCTGATTGGCCAGTGTGCACTTTGTAAATCGACTTATACTAATGGAAAAAGGTCCGGTCGCCCGGATTTTTTCCATTAGTATAAGTCTCTTTTAAAACACACTGTCTCGCTATGTTAAAAGAGTTTAACATAGCGAGACAGCTTTAAAATAAGCAACGGAGATCTCCATTGCTTATTTTAAAGCTGTCTCATGTTAAACCCATTTAACATAGCGAGACAGGTTTAAAAAACGGAGAAAGCAAGATCTCCATTGCTTTTTACTGTTCGCTATGTTAAATGGGTTTAACATGGCGAGACTTAAAATAAGCAACGGACATCTCCGTTGCTTGCTTTAAAGCTGTCTCGCTATGTTAAACCAATTTATCATAGCGAAACAGTAAAAAGCAACGGAGATCTTGCTTTCTCCATTGCTTTGGCCACAACTCTGATGTACTGTGGCATGCGCGTACATCAGAACTGCCGTGGATACCAGACAGCTGCGGAAGGGCAGCAAAGAGGCATTATACAATGCCTTTATTTAAGAAAAGTAATTATTTCTTTTCTTAAATAATGTCATAGTATAATAGCAATAACCCACTTCTGGGTGTGGGTAATGCGGGATTTACCCACGGTTGTCCACGCCAACCGTGGGTAAATCCCACATTACCCACACCCAGGTGTGGGTTATTGCTATAGTAACACACACCCTGTCAGGTATTACTGCTTGCTCATTTACCTCATTGAGGAGTAATGTGTACCTGTCACTGTCCCTGATTTTCAATATTACAGTCAAATCCAGACAGCAGAGTTTCATACTTCTTGTCCAAAAAATACATGTTGAACAATGTATTATTCTATTAATTTTTAAATGAATTAGAGTAATATTTAAAATGTGTTCCTTATTTTGAGCCTTTATTTTGGATTTGCACAGACTCCTTAACCAAAGTTGACAGTTACAGTATCTGGAGCTCTTACAGCATTTATAATAATCCATGGAAAAGAAAAACATCCCTGAAGAATGAAAGCATCAGTTCCTCTTAAAATCCAAAGTAAACACAGAGATCAGTCATTCTGTACTGCTTACACCATCTGGTACTTACCTTGGTCATGATCTTTCACAGATTATCAGCTTTATCCTAACAGAGTTATATCACAACCCTGTTTCAGATAAAGAGACCAATCTGAAAATTAATACTTTTTCTCCTCATTTTTCCTCAACCAGCAGTAGCTTTTCTGGGGCCCCCACGCTGTCAAGGGTGATTACAGGGGGAGGGCTGCTGCCATGGATATTACAGGTGCCTAAAGCTGGCTATGATGTTTACTTTAGTGAAGAGAATGTCCACTAGAAACACTTAATAAAGTCAAGGGCACTATGTCACTGGAAAATCATTTAATGAAACTGTGAACCTGTTACTATAACCAGATATAGCTTTGAATTTTAAAAGAGATACAAATAAGAGTTATTTTCCATCTTGTTATTAAGTACTTAAGACTGCTATACTAGTTTTTGTTGGTTTGACAAACATGGTACAAAATAATATAAGAAAACTTGGTATGGTAACCGCAGGGTTCGCTGGAGCCTAAAGCCGGCTATAAGAATGGGTGCTGTAGAAATGCAAAATGTCATCATTAGCAAATTGCCTTATTATATTATTCTTAGACTGGTGATTGCCTACTCTTAAAATAAAATTTGAATTAATGGCGCCACAAGCCATACAAGTAAAACAAAAAAATTCTGCATCGCTTAATACCTTCAAATTAACTCTTGGGTGAACAGCTAGACGCTTTAGTACTGCCCAGTCCAGTTTTACCAGACTGCTCCACCCCAGCACGAAGGCAGTATTACTAGAAATCATTATGACCTCTGACCTGGCTATCAAGTCTTTCTGGCTAAAGCAATCATTAAACCTTGACTATCCTTAAGACTACAGCAGCTGAACCAGAACTGTAAGCGGTATATATAACGTACCTGAGAGTCTTCGTGAAACAGTTCCTTCACTTCTCCCTTCTGCCAGCCAGAATCATGTAGTAATACTGACTTATCTTCCACTTCTTGCCTGTAAAATATGTTCCCCCCTGTACCTAAGTTTCCAGCCATGATAAAGTGTTAGTACTATAGAAAATGCAGAGCAAGTCATCCAAAAAGTTTGAGGGAAAATACTCCAGTCAAACTTCTAGAGGTAAATAGTACATCCTCATCCTGAGCAGGTTCGCGGCTGATATTTCCCACAACGGGGGTAAATGAGCAGCGTCTCCAAGTCTTGGAAAATAATTCCCATAAAATGTATTATATATAACTACATATATGTGCCACACCTCCTTATCAGACTAATGTATTCTTCACTGTAGTTATTTTTGCAGGCAATGTTTACAAGGAACCTGCAGAACCGGATGCGCACGTCACTACTTTCCTACCTGCCGCACTACAGAGACGTGTACAACTTGTATATTATCAGCGTGGCAAGGTATGTACTTTCCCCACTGCTGCATACCTGTTTAACTTTCGTAGCATTGCTACTGAGAAACAAGAAGGTGTGAAGGAAAAATAATATAATCAGTATTTACTTTCACTAATGCCAACAATGCGACATTTTAATAGTAATGGAATTTTTTTACACGCTGACCGTGCGTTTCTGAGTGGACCCTGGTGCACGGTTAATTTTTCATTTAGAGACAGCCTGGTAGCTCTATTTAAATGTTAAAGATGAAATTATAATGAAAGGAATAATATGTGCGTTTATTTAAAACTATCTGGGGCATATAGAGCGGTGAAGGTGAAGCTGTAACTAATGCGAAAGTTACTATTACCTGGCCCAAATCTGTAGAGGGGATTTATTGGTTTGGTTATTACCCTCAGTTGTGGACTAAACCACAAGGAGCCAATGATAGCTACGGCAATACTGGTGTTTACAAAGAAGAGACTTCAGTAAAATACTTAAGTAGATTACACAGTTTTTACGTTGGTAAATTAATCAGGTAAGTGATCCTCATTTCAGCCACAACGCAGTTCACTTCACTTGTTAAGAACAATTAATATAGCACCGCAACCTGGTGTGTGTGGGCACTAATTACCCGTTTGGGTTGGGGGTTGGTCGAGGACCAAAAAACCAACAACCGGTAAATAAAATTACCCACACCAAAAAAAATTATTATATTATTACTATTATGACAAGATTTAAGAAATTTTTTCTTAAATTTTCTTAAATAATGTGTAATTCCTGCCCTTGTCTCTGCTCCCATCCGCAAGTTCGGCAGATGTACCGCTGTCTGTACTATCACGCCCGCGCAGTACATCAGAGCAAATCAGAAAGAACGAAATTTTAAGAGTCTTTTTTATGTTTCGCCATGCCAAATAGAATTAAATGAGTTAAAAAAAGACAGATCTTGATTTTTGTTTATGTTTGTTAAGTTTTATTTTTAGTGCAGATAAATGAGTTTACAGTTTAACACAATCTCTTACATTAAAAAAAGCCATTTCATCCGTTGCCATGTTAAACTATATTAACATAAAAAATAAAAAACAATTACAATTTCTCTAAACATGCCAACAACTTTCTGTTTTTAAATGCTTTTTAAATAAACGCTTTTATAAAAATAATGCGGATCATATGGATTTTTAAAATAAATGCTTTAGATGTATTAATGACCATATATTAAACCCGGTTAAAATTATAATGGATAATGACATTAAAAAATTTAATATACTAAGACCTTAAACTAATGGAAAACCGGCTTTTTTCCACGCTGGCCAATCATTTAACGTTTTACAAGCAGACGCATAACAATTGGCAATTTGAATCGGTGGTGGGTAATGGTAAGACCCCTTGGTGTGGAGGGGTTTGGTGGTAACTGACGGTTGGCGGGGTGAAACAAATGGTCCCGCGGTTAAATAAAACATTATTGTTATAGTTACCATTTAATTATTTAAAAACTATTATATTAATATTATAAGAAATATTATTTTACGAAAGCAAAATTATAAATACCTGTTCTCCGCGGCATAATGGATATACTGCAGCGGTCAGGCGCAGATGTCTGAGCTTGCGAAGTAGGACGGTCGCGGCGCTCGCGCCGGAGTTTTGATGTTTAGCGAGGAAAGCAAGTTTAACAGCTTGATTGTTTTTTTTTAGTATGTTTCTTGAAATTAACATCGCGAGACATTTTAAAAAAACAAGCAAACATTAAACTCATTAACTATGTTATAAACTGTCTCGCCAACTTAAACTCATTAAGCTTGCTAAAAAAAAAAAAGATACTAACTTTCTCCATAACTTTTGCGTTTTTTTTCATATACGCTTAAATGACGTGTTTAACAGGCGAGTAAAATAAAAAATAAACTGGAGATGTCATTTGTTTATTTTTTAATCTTGTCCCGCTATGTTATACTAATGGAAAGCGGGACAATCGTTTTGTTTCTAAAGTTACTAATTTGGAAAAGTCCGCGCGGCCTGACTTTTAAGCTGGCCAAAAGATCATGGATAACGGGCACCGCCAAGCCAAAGCGCCGTATAATAGCTTATACATAGCTCTCAACCAATCGGGGACTAATCCAAAAAGTAATAGGAACAATTTGGGGCACTTTTAATATATTAGTACTATGAACCTGATACTTTGACAGATTGCAATAATGAGAATTAAAGTACATGTTCTGAAGTAAAAGTCAAGAAGTGTAACTGCTGTGATTATTAAGAGTAATTCCTCACCTTTTCCCTAAAAACCACAAGTTTTAGGACGGATTAAGAGGGACAGAAAAAAAATTTGTGTCAAAATCAGGGGTGTCCCCTGAAAATCAGGGACAGTTACGATAATATGCTGTAGAATAGTAGATAGATTGATTGATTAATCCAACTGGACAAAATAACCCCTTTTCAGTGGAACCTCGTGTCACATGTCAACTGAGACACTAAGGCTGAGTACTAGTTCAAGTAATTTTACATAAACACATCAGGAGCTGTAACTGAAGCATTTACTTAAGTTAAATGACTGACTCATTACTTCAAACACACTAGCATATGCATCTCCATTCATGCCTGCATTCACTCTGACTATACAAAATGGCACTGATCTTGCATGTGCTCCATAACTTACACATGCTATCTAGCTACAGTGGCTGACTAGGTACAATACACACAATGATCTACATCCTCACTCTTTGATTTGTTCAACATACAGTAGGAGAACAAGATACCTTTACAAGCTAGATATCACATCAACATATAGCAACAAATGAATTCAAGTCCAAGTTGCTGTGTATTTCGGACTGAGTCTGGAAATTCCACTCGATCTGGTCACATAAATACTTTGACTGGGTTTAGCAACAGTGACAGTCTCTGGGTATTCTTTTACCATTGGAACTTTGGGGATTGCTTCAGGATGACGTGAAGAAGGTACACTGTCCTCTGGAATTAGAACAAGTGTAGGGTGATTGGCACAGGCAATCTGCTGCATCACTGGTTTGGAGATTGGAAGTATGTGTCTTCAATTCCTTCTGAAATCTACTCCTTCAGATTGTACAATGTAAGATCTCATGTTCTTCACAAATATCATTGACAATTCCCACTTGGTCATATCCTGTAGATGCTTGCATTCTCACAATCTCCTTGTCTTAATGGTCTGAGAGTTTTGCTGGAGATATCGTAGTACAACTTTTGTGACTGGCATTTTTTCAAAAGTTGAGTCTTGACCATTCTATTCTTTGTATTTGGTATCAATAATTGTTTACTGATTGGAAGAGTTATTCTAGTCTGTCTGGACATCAATCTCTGAGCAGGTAAACCAAGCAAATTATCTTGAGGAATGTTTCTGAGATTAAGTAGGTTAAGAAAAACATCAGTGCCATCTCTCTTAGATTCCGCCAAGTACTTTACACTTTGAACTGCACGCTTAGCCAATCAATTAGACTGTGGATACTCAGCACTACTAGTAACAGGGACAATGTCCCAAGACTCAGCAAATTTCTTGAACTGCTGACTTGTAAACTGTGCACCATTGTCAGATACAATTTTGTGTGAATTACCATGAACAATAATTTCAAACCAATTTGAATAAGAGTCTACTAACAGTAAGTAATGTTGACTATTCCATTCGAAAATATCAGTAACAACCGTCGACCACGGTAATTCAGGAATCTGGTTTAGCTGAAGTGGTTCTTTTTGTTGGTGCGATTTTAGTGCTGTTGCAAAGTGAACATGCTAGAGTTTCCTTTTCTACATCTTTTGACATAGAAGGCAAAAATACTATGCCTCTTGCCCTTATTTTGGTTGAATCAGTACCCAGGTGACCATGATGCAAAATTTTGATATATTCCTGTGGTAATGCTGTAGGAATTATTACTTTAGGACCTTTCATGATGATTCTATCTTCCATCATGAGCTCAACTGTTTAAAGAAAATACTTCTGTATGTCAAGTGGTAAACTAGTTTGTTGTGCTTGCCATCCCTGACTGATAACATGTTTCAGCTTCTGGAGAATTGGGTCTGAGGCTGTGTGAGTTCTGAGTTCATCAACATGTGACGAGGAAAAAATTCTGATTTCCATAACTTCAAAGTCTGCTTTCTCATTGTCATGTTGTTTTGTTGTTTGTTTGGGCACTCTTAACAAAGCATCAGCAAGGTACAGAAATGTGTCTTTTGTATAGATAATATTGAAATTGTACTTTTGCAATTTTAACATCATGCATCGCAAGCATGCTGGGGTTGTATGCATTGGCTCTTTCAGAATTGTCACTAGAAGTTGGTGATCAGTCTCAATTTGGATAAATATTATCAGTGAACTTTGAACATGTGAACACTACTGCCAAAAGCTCTTTTTCAATTTGTGTGTACTGCATTTCACTTTGGATTAAATTTCTAGTTGCATAGGCTACTGGTATGCCTTTTTGAAGACATGGTGCACCAAGACCATACTTTGAAGCATCACACAAAAGAGTTACAGGTTTGTGAGCATCATAATATCTCAGTGTGGGTGGACTGGCAATTTTCTTTTTCAGAACTTCAAATGCTATTTTGTTTTGTTCTAGCCAGAATCAGTTTACATTTTTGCATGTCACCTCACGTAATGAGGCTAAAACCTCATTCAGGTCTGGGATAAACATTCCTAAATTGTTGCCCATACCAAACAAAAAAATGTTGTAAAGATGTGACATTTTCTGGAACTGGAATCTCAAGAATTGCTGCTTGCTTAGACGGATCTAGTTGTAAGCCAGAACTGGTAAACAAATGACCCACATAAGTAACTTCTCTCAGTTTGAATTTACATTTTTGAAGATTCAGTTTAAGATTTACTTCACAAGCACGGTCTAGAACTTTCCTGAGGTTTCTGTCATGTTCATCTTCACCATTGCCCCCTTGTAAATTCCTGCATACACTGTTGGAAACTCCTGGTCTTCTGGTTGCAGTGTGATTCTCAAACAATCTGGAAATATATCGCTGATTAATAAGTATATTTCTTGGCATTTTAACATTGTCTTCATTTTGCCTGACTGAATTATTTTATATATTTTCTGGCATTGTTTTCTGTTTTCCAACTGTCCTGAAACTGTTTTCCCCCTCCCCCCACCCTATTATTGTAGTGTTGTTATAGTTGGTGGCTTTGCAGTTGCCTGCCCCTACTGTAAATCTGATCTGGGACATCCCTCCCAGTCTGGTGTTCACTCTACTTAATACAGAGAGAACATCTGAGAAGGCCAACCCACTTAGGTTCTTAACCTTGAACTTTTCTTCTGCTCCTTCTTCCTCTCTCCTTGCACTTTATTAAAAAAATTGCACTTTGTTTTCTAGTTAGAACTTGTCTGTTGAAGACTGCTGGAACAGGGCTCAGTTTTGAACTTTTTTACTGGTTAATTGGGTAATTTGTTTAAATCAGTTTGCTCATTTTCTATTGTTATATAAAAATGCACTGTATTCATCTGCTTTTACTGTATTTGTGTTTCTTCCTACTTTATTACTTTATTTTGCTTTTGCTGCTTGTTCTTAAAAGTACTTAATTGCATTTATTCTGCTGCATTTATTACTGCTTGTTAGTAGCCTGAATAAATTGTAACTGTTATTCTATGCCTTTGGTTGAAGCACGTGGACTTCAGACCAGTTGTTTTACATTAAGAAGGTTTGTGGTCTGCACTGTTGTGGCAGGACAAGTAGCTTACACCCTTCTAAGTTGGGAGTTGCTGATTGAAGGCTTAGTGTTTGTTATTCTAAAAATGTATTAGTTCTGGTTTAAGAAATTGCTACGCCTTGTTTGCTGTAGCACAGACTAAATTCAGACCTGCTGAATCTAGCTTTGTTTGTATAACTTTACCACTAATCCAGACCATCTTTTTTTGGAGAAGGTTCCCCTGCACCCAAGTGGCAGGAGTGTGCAGTTAGAACTTGTCTGATCGAAGATTGCTGGAACGGGGCTCAGTTTTTAGCTTTTTATTGGTTAATTTGTTTAAATCAGTTTGCTCATTTGCTACTGTTATTTAAAAAACATATATATATATATATATATATATATATATATATATATATATAAATAAATATATATATATATATATATATGGATTCACTTCATAACACTGAAATGTCAAAACACTGAAACTCAAAGCACTGAAACCAAAACATTGAAACTTCAAAATCTTCAAAACTCAAAACACTGAAAACACATATCATACATATACTGAGTTTAAACAACATAAATCATAACACTTTCTACCAAGTGTATGCAGGGGGCAAGCCCCCCTGCAGCCCCTATGTGGGGGTCTGCACCCCCCACACCCCCACTACTTAAATATATCAACTCCAAGATTGCACTTAGTGTAACTAAGTGCAATCTTGGAGCAGATATATATAAGTAGCAGGGGGTGCAGCCAGGGTGGGGGGGCATGCCCCCCTGCTTACACTTGGTAGAAAGTGCTATGATTTATGGTGTTTAACGTCAGTATATGTATGATATGTGTTTTCAGTGTTTTGAGTTTTCAGTGTTTTGAAGTTTCAGTGTTTTGGTCTTCTATATTATGAAGTTTTCTCATTTTCAGTGTTTTGATATATCAGTGTTATGAAGTGAATCCATATATATATATATATATATATATATATATATATATATATATATATATATATATATATATATATATATACACTTTATGCATCGCCACTTAGCTAGGTTTAAACTATTCCTGGCACCATAAAGTTTGCTCTTCAAATTTTCCCTTAGAACTAGCCAGTTTTTTACTTTTAGCACTAAAATCTGTTTCTTTGAGCTCAGCACCTGTTCAGAACTCGTTGTAAGCACTAAATAAGCTACAAATTACTACAGCACTCAACTTTCCTCACTTGTCTAGAGGAAAACAGTTTTTAGTACTTAATAAATAAGCACCTATCTAGGCATGTCTAATGGTCAGCTCCCGGTGTTTTATCCTGTCTACCTGATGGATCTGGGCATCTTGGGGCAATGCAGCAATTGCCTCATGTACACAGACAACCCTCTCCTCCTACCACCCAACACTACAACCTATGAGAGATGCACTTATATAGTCAAACTAAAAGCAAAGCTCTCTTCACCCAAGTCTGGATTAGACAGTCAAGAGGAGAAGGTAAACACATGCACCACACCACACTCATCACATAGTCCCTCAAAACCTACACCACCAAAACACACACATAGAAACATGGAATGCACACCTACATTCACGGAGGCTGTCAATAAAAATCTGCTCAAGCAACAGAGACCTCCAAAGCAGAAACACAAGCAACCACCACCCCCAACACAACCCAAATGACACATAGCCCATAAACTCAGTCTGCCACTCAACCACAGCCCATAAGGCATAACATACCCAACACTCTAGTCATAGGTGACTCCATAGTCAGGCACATTGATGTTCCACTTACCAGGCTAAACAAGGAGAAAGTTACTGTCAGCTGCCTGTTGGGTGCCAGGATCCACCACATAATGCACACACTCAGGTCACTCCACAACAAGTACAAATATGACTGTCATTGTCCATGTTGGTGTGAATGACCTGAGACATACCTCCCTGGACTACATGGAAAGAGACATGGAGGAGATCTCTAATTGTGTAGCCCAGGCAGGTATGACCCTAGCCCAGAGTAGCATCCTGCCATCACCCAGAATGATACCACAGTACAAGGACAAAATGATTGACTTCAACAATTGGCTGAGCCTCTGGTGTCATTCTAAGGGGATCCAGTATCTGTCTGCCTGGAATGACATTATCGAAATACCACGATGCTTGCCAGAGATGGCCTACACCTGTCACCCTTGAGATTCTGGAAACTGGCTAAGGCTCTTGCCACCCCATACAGTGCCTTTTTTAGGCAAGGTTCAAATGACAAATTCACCCCCTTAACAGGTACAAGCAAGAAAAATCTGAGGGTAATTCTACTCAATGCTAGAAGTCTAATCCTCCAAATGCATTCACTCGAGACACTCCTAAAAATGGAGAACATTGACATCTGTGCAGTGGCAGAGACCTGGTTTAAGGCTCCAGGGAGCACCCCTGCATTACCAGGCAATAATTCATACCACACCTTTCGGCCACCTAACTTGGACCAAAATACTAAAGACTGAGGCGTGTCCATATTCATTAAGGATATCCACACCTCCAGGTTTGTTGCCCAGCATAATGCATCAGAGATTATCCAAGTGCAACTAACTCTGGGCAAGACTGCAATCCAAATTGTAACTTGCTACAGATCCCCCACTATCCCTAGGATTCCCACTACTCATTTCTTGATACACCGGAAAATATTACGGTATAACCCAACACCCTAATAATGAGCGATTTCAACTACCCCATCATTAACTGGGAAAACTACTCGTGTACCAACTCTTTTGCTCAACGTTTTCTGGAATTCATAAATTCCAGTGCCTTGGATCAACTTATCTGCACCTCCACCAGGGGCAGCAATATCCTAGACCTGGTCATTACCAACATGGGTGACCGTCAATTCCTCGTTGGTCAGATCCGACCACAAGCTAATCACCCTAGACATCCATATCCGGCCCCCACCCCCATTAGGGAAACCACCATAAAAAATTTCTCCAAAGCCAACTTCATGCTTCTTAAGACAGAAGTGGAAAACTTCATGACACCCGTGCAGATGGACAATAGAGGTATGACTGCTGAATCCTACACAAATGTACATTATAAGCACTTGCACGAGTGCATGGATCATGCTACTCCTAACAGAACCAAGATGCTATCCTTCAAAAAAAGGAAGCCAATCTGGTGGTCCCCTGCCATAAACAAACTCTACAACAGAAGAAAGAAACTGTTGCAAAAAAGAGTAAAATCCCATGATTGGAGGAACTCCCTGGTCAGCCTCGGTAAGAAGCTGAGATCCATCATAAAATCCTCCAAAGCTAGTTACAAAAACAAAATCGCCACTGATTCTAAAGACAACCACAAAGCATTCTATAACTATGTCAAGAATCTCATTGGCAACACTCAGATCTGCTCTGAGTTACAGCACAATGGCACTAAATATGCAGAACTAACTGATATTGCCAACATCCTGGCAGATAGCTTCAGTGCTAACTTTACCCCCCTCTCACCCCCTAAAGGGACCATCTCTATACTGGAAGAATGCAAAGTTCCTGTAATCATGGCTGCACAGGTAAAAACTACACCCTGCAAAGCCAAGAACACCACATCCATGGGATCTGACAACATTCCAGGCTGCATTCTATATCAACTGCAGAATGAACTGGCACCCCACCTAAGCAACATGTTCAATCATAGCCTCACCTCCGGCTTTGTGCCCACTCCACAAAGGGGGAGCCACCATGGACCCTGGGGACTACTGCCCCATTAGCCTAACGAGCCTGGTCTTCAAGGCCATGGAATGTATCATCATGGATCTTATACACAAAGACATTGGTAATCTCCAAACTCGGGACCCCACCAAGTTCATGTTTGTAAAAGGCAGATCGTGTCTCCTAAACCTGATAGACTTCTTTGAAGCGGTTACCAAACCATAGCTGAGGGTAAGGTGGTTCACACAGCCTATCTAGATCTCGCCAAGGCTTTTGACACCATCACCAGAACCCACACTGTGAAAGTAGCAGACTCCAAATCTGACTTCAGACCAGTGACAAGTGGAGTATGTCAGAAAAATATGTACTAATGTGTGTATGCTTAATACTAATTAGAAACTAAATAAGTTAACACATTTTTCATTCTATTTTATACGCACTATTTTATATACAGTTGAGTTTCATATGAGACTGAAAAGATGCTTTTTGAAACTGCAGTGTGCTTTCTGAAACTTGCAAGATGCCCTCTGACCTAGTAATTGCTAGCACAGCAATATTCATGTTTATGCCTTTTGGAAATGTACTTGAGAAGCAGGTGGTTATCTGCTAGGTCAGGAGAAAATGAATGAACAATGCTATATTCTGTAAATGTAATGATTTTAAACAATCAGCTCTGTTCGAAGTATGAGAACATGTGCAGCTGCAGAAGTTTAGAGATAATATAGACAAAGGACTGTTAGAGAAATGAACTACTTGCTTTGTGCTCAAATTAGCCATAGTACCTTGAATGGTAACATTGCATATATCTAACCAGTGGTAGCCAAGGCCACGTTGTTTTCCTTAGGAAGTTTCTCACAAAAATTGATAAATCAGCAGAATATTGTAAAAACAATTATTACTAAATGATGATGACAAAACTTGTGATTCACTACGTCAGCTTGGTAGGCAATGTCTTATTAGAGAGTCTATAAAAATGTTAGCATTTCCTGTTTCTAGTTAGACAAAACTCTGTTTTAGCACATTTTTGTCTCCTTGCTGCAAGATTAAAGTGCCTTAACCTGAACCTACCATGTTTTGATCATTTTTAAAGTATATATTTCCTTTGACAGTTTGGTCCTTCGGACCGGAAACTACCTCTCACTCTAGGCCCAGGTCAGAATTGGGCCCGGTGGCATGTACCCATACAGAGAAGTGGCCATATCGGCTCTTCTGTTTTGAAAGACCTCCGACTAAATTGTCGTTCTAAAGAGGCCAGCCACTGTTTCTGATCTGGGATTGGAGGACGAGTCAACGTTCCAGTGGATCAACTCACGGAGGGTCAGGTAAGGAGGAATTTACCTTTTTTCTGTTTTAGATCAGGGACCTGTTACAGTACTGTTTTGTCAGGGAGATTTGCATGTGCAGATCAGAGACAAAAAAATTGCTGTCTTGTCATAGATCAGGGAAACAGAATAGGTAGACAGTTATTCTAGATAAACTGTGAAAAGGTGTAAAATCGTGGTACCACGTGATAAGAAGGGTTACGTAACAATTTCTAACTTAGCTTAGGCAACATGGGAAATCAGTGCACGAAAAGTTCCCGAGACCCGCCCCTAACCGAAGACACAAAATATATGCAATTACAGCATGCCGATAATGTTAAGTATTATACAAAATGGGTTGATAAATACAAATTTGATGGTAATTTAGATAAATCTTCACTTATTAAACTTGTTAGACAACTTAAAACAGACGCGGAAGGTCAGCTAAAAAAGCAACGACAATTAGGAGTCCCTCAGGCACACAGGTGGCTTGAGGAAACAAACCACAGGGAACAAAAGATTAAAAATTCAAAAGCAATGTTCTTAGACAAAGAAGATAATAACTTAGTAATAGCAACAGCCCCTCCTCCACCCCCTCCGCTTCCTTTACCAGAATATGAAGCGAGTGGACAAGCTGATCCACCTCCGCTCTACCCAGCTGTTCCTGCAAAATCAAAACCATTTGTCAGAGATCCTATCGAGACTAGGTCTCGAACACGCAACTTGAGAGGGGATATTGAATTATATGATATAAATAGAAATTCATGAGCTATGAGTGAGGAAGAGATATGTCCACTCATAGAAGTACCAAATCCACAGGCAGGACAGGATCCTACTCTTCTAGTATATAGACCGTGGACAACGGAAGACATCCGGAAAGCCACAGAGGGAATTCCCCATCCAAAAGTTAATTTTAGAAAATTCTTAGAAGACTTACAAGGCATGAGGTTAAGTTATCATTTGAATGGAGAAGAAGTAGAAAAAGTAGTTAGACAAATCGTAGGTCCAGATTGGCACATGATCAGTGGCAACTAGAATCCCCGTGACGCAGAGCTTAGACCACTCCCACATAGTAACGCAGAACTGGACAACAGAGTGAAAGGTCTGACAGACTGAATCTCTGAGAAGTGGAAGCCTAGGGCTGATTGGACTTGCATTAATCAATGCATACAACAGGAAGGTGAAACTGTTGATAGATATTATGCCAGATTATTAGAATGTTTTAATAACCATTGTGGAATGCAGGTACCTGAAGATCAAACACATGATTCCCCATATGAGCAACAGCTAAAGAATGCATTTTTAAAAGGCAGTATTGCGCCCATTAGCAGCTTTATTACAAAGCACATGGTAGATCATCATACAAGTAGATTACAGTCATTACTTGAATATGCAAGACATGCCGAAAGGCATTTTAATAGCAAAAAGAAAAAGAAAACTCAAGTATTTGCAGTGGAAGACGGATCAGAAGTCTTTGTAGTACAAACTGGGAAAAGGGTAAGAAAAATACCCAGGGAAACAAACAATCTGATAAACGATCAGAAGACTTTGAAGAAAGAAAGAAAAGGGGTGAATGTTTCAAATGCGGGAAAAAGGGACATTTGGCAAGGGATTGCAGGCAAAATAAGAAGGTAACCATGGAAGATAAGGAGGGTGAGGAATGACTATATGATAGTCAAGAATCACTGGATAGGAATAAACAAGAAAAGACAAATGCAAATGTGGTAGAAAGAGTAGAGGATGTGACAGAAGGAATAGAGGATGTACATGAATTCATAGATAATGAAGAAAATGAAATTTTGGACTTAGCATTATTGAGCTTAGAGCTCTACTTAGCAGACACAAAACCGGAAGTTACACTTCTGGTAGAGGGAGGAAGTCAAATTTCTGTGTGACTCAGGGGCTTCACGGACCCTGATACATCCTTCCAAACTACCAGAAAATTCAGAATCACTGGACTACATATTAGTGAAAGCAGCTAACAGACAGCTGTATCGGGAGCCACTCTCCCATAACATAGCGATAACTGACCCTGTTTCAGAGATGACCCAGAAAAGCAAAATTGTTGTTTCTGCAAAATGCCCAGTGAATCTCTTGGGCAGAGATCTAATGCAGATATTTGGCATAGCCGTAGTTCCAGCTATGCAGGGTATGGAAGCACAGCGACAAATGGATACTTTTGTAGTGCGACCGGAGGGTGAAACATTTTATTGGTACAGCCAGGACTTAGTTACAACTGGTCCAGGGGCAGTAACCGAAGAACTGATGAATGTAGCCATCAGTAAATCCCTCCCTTGACACTGATAAACAGCATTTGTTGCATTGCACTCTATATTACTGTAACAGACCAGGACCTGATAAAGAATATGAGCAAGAACTGTTTAGAAACCATGCTAATAGGTTAGTATTATGAAATTTGTACTGGGACACAGAAGGAAACAGTGTAGTAAGCTGTTCATTGCCCCAGGAATTCCTAGCACTTTACAAATCTAATCGATTACCACATGTAAGTCTAGCTAAAGATAGAAATCTGAAGTGGGCAGACCTAGGAGAAAAAGTCACAAGGTGGGAAAAACAGACAGAGTTAGAACTCTCTGAACAAGGAGTACAGAAGCAGAAATTGAATTGGATAACACAGACACACCCAGCTGTGCACTCACAGGCAAGTGAGGATAGCTGAGTAGCACTCTTACTAGAGGAAGAGGAAAAAGCCTTACGAGACATACCAGAGACTCTCTGGTCAACAGGGAAATCAGATGTAGGACTTATTCGTACAGCAGGACCAGTTACTATTATGCCAAAATCAGCATTTAGAGCTCAAAAGAGACAGTATCCCTTAAGAAAGGATGCAGAAATAGGACTCAAACCTATAATAGCAGCCTTACTTAAGGAAGGAGTCTTAATAGACTCTCCTGATTCACCATGTAATACACCCTTATTTCCTGTTAGGAAAGCAAACAGGGAATGGCGTATGGTCCAAGATTTACAAGCTGTGAATGACGCAGTTATACCCAGGGTACCTACGGTGCCAGATCCACACACTTTATTGAATGATTTGAAACCTCAACAGAAGTATTTTTCTGTGGTAGATATTAGCAATGTATTTTTCTCAATACCGATACACCCAGACAGCCAACATTGGTTTGCATTTACATTTCAGGGGAAACGGTATACATATACGAGACTACCACAGGGATATTGTGAAAGTCCAACAATATTCGCACAAGAAATGGCAAGTAACCTGGCGGGATTTATCCCACCGAAAGGTAGTCAGATTTTACTTTATGTAGACGACATTCTGCTGGCAGCCCCCACCCAGCAAGAATGCAGAGAGGATACCATAGCATTATTACAATTTTTAGCCACTCAAGGACACAAGGTAAACAAAAACAAACTGCAACTTTGGAAAAAAACAGGTCAAATACCTGGGATATGTAATATCCAAAGAAGGCAGAATATTAGATGAGGAAAGAAAAACAGCAATATTACAAGCGCCTAAATCAACTACCAAGAAGGAAATGATGTCCTTCCTGGGTACTACTAACTTTTGTCGGAGTTGGATACCAAACTATGCTTTGGAGTCTGCTCCGCTGACTAATTTGATATTCAAAAAGCCGATGGCAGCACAGGATTTATTACAGTGGACACCAGAAGCAGAATCAGCTTTCTGCAAACTGAAACAACTGATAGCTTCTTCCTTAGTTTTAGGATTACCAAACTATCATAAGCAATTTTTCCAAACTGTAGACTGTAAGCAAGGTTATATGACATCAGTGTTAATGCAACAATATGGGGACAAACAATGCCCCATAGCTTACTATTCATCACAGCTAGATCCAGTGGCGCGATCCTTGCCCCACTGTGTACAAGCAGTAGTCGCAGCTGCAATGGCAGTGCAGGCTTCAGCCTCAGTAGTATTGTTCCACCCACTCACATTGAGAGTGCCTCATGCAGTCGCAATTATTTTACTGCAAGAAATAGTAGCATATCTTTCTCCTGCTAGACATCTTTCCTGTATGACTATACTGTTGAGCCAACCTCATATGACAATTGAACGATGTACAACTTTGAATCCGTTGACCTTGCTTCCAACCCCTGCAGATGGCAAACCACACTGCTGCCTGCAGGAAATTGAGCAAAAGTCACTACCTAGGAAAGACCTTACAGATGTTCCCTTGGATGATGCCGAGGTGACATACTATGTGGACAGCTCGTGCAGGAGGGGTCCTACAGGACAGAATCTAGTGGGGTATGCAGTAGTTTTTGAGATTTTAGAAGCAAAGTCTTTACCACACAACTTATCTACACAAGCAGCAGAATTGATTGCCTTGACAAGGGCATGTACCTTAGCAAAAGGTAAGAAAGTAAACATTTTTACTGACAGTCAGTATGCTTTTTCTATTGTACATGTTTTTGCGCAGCAGTGGAAAAATAGAGGGATGATAACATCTACTGGTAAACCAATTAACCATGTGCAATTTATTTTAGATTTGTTAGACTCTATTCAGTTACCTCAGAAAGTAGCTATTTGCAAATGTGTAGCTCATACCAAGCAACAGGATAGAATTTCAAAAGGTAATGCGAGGGCTGATACAGCTACAAAACAAGCAGCTTCAGCTTCAGAAGTTTTTCTTTTGAGTGAGGAATTACAACCATCTGAGATTTTAGATTTAGAAATGTTAAAAACAATGCAAACACTTACTACAAATATAGAAAAACAAAAATGGATAAAATGAGGAGCAATCCTTGAGAAGGGACTGGACATCTCCAAAGAAAAGAAACCAATCTTACCATCTAACCTGTTTAGATATGCAGCTTTGTTGAGCCATGGGCAGTGCCATGTCTCAACAGGGGGGATAGTACAGTTAGTGAATCGAGTGTTTACGATGTATGGATTTACAAACTACACAAAAAATTTTTGTGCAGCATGCCATGTTTGTAACAAGCATCATCCACAAGGGGCATTGAAACCTAAGCATGGGAGTTTCCCTATACCACCGTATCCATTCCATACTATTTGTATGGATTTTATAGAACTGAATAAATGCGAAAATAAGAAATACTGCCTTGTCATTATAGATATGTTTTCCAAATGGGTGGAAGCTTTTCCAACTAAAAATCCAGATGCAGCTACTGTTGCAAAAGTCCTTGTTAAAGAAATTATTCCTAGGTTTGGCATACCAGAAAAGATTTATAGTGACAATGGCACACACTTTGTAAATCAAACTATACAACAACTTAGTCGTTATTTCGGGATATCTCTGAAAAACCATTGTTCATACCACCCCCAATCTGCAGGATTAGTAGAGAGGCATAATGGGGTTTTGAAAAGTAAGCTTAGAAAATTGATTAGTGAGACACAAAAGAACTGGGTGCACTGTTTACCTCTGGCACTGTTGAGCATGAGAACTGTTCCAAATGCAAAAGGATTAACTCCTTTTTAAGTTCTGTTTGGGAGGGCATATTATACACCTCAATGGAAACCCTCATGCCTGCAGAGCAGGAGGCTGACAGTTCACTTGCAGGGTATATGAGGCGATTTTTGAATAACAAACGTTTGCAGTTAAATTCTGTTTCAGATAAAGAGCAAACGAAACCATCAGAAGCAGCAGTAGCCCCAGGCGCATGGGTCTGGGTGAAGATAGTGAAGAGAAAAAACTGGAGTTCTCCGAGTGGGAAGGGCCATACCAGGTACTACTGTCGACATCCACTGCAGTCAAGATCAGCGAGCGAGCGTCCTGGATTCATTTGACACACTGTAAACTGGTTAAGAACTTTGAACTGGACAAAAGCCTTGTTACTGTTTTACAACGAGAACAAAATGACCAGGTATAGAGCAAACAGAGATACAGAACAACCTCAGAAAACTTGCATGATTATTCTGGTAGCTATACTGATAACATTGTTCTTTTTGTTGTGGCCTTTCCTTTTTCCTGCCACAAAAGTTGAACTGATTAAACATGATGAGCCGAACATAGACTGGCACCCAAACTTTAACACTTATCAGGCAATTACACGTGTGTATGATGAGACTTTTAATGTTTCGAACTGCTGGATTTGCACAGCCATACCAACAGCATACAGGGGGTTATTAATGACTGCAGTCCCCATAGGGGTCAATGAGACCTGGGAAAATTTGGTTTATGACACAGTAGCTATTAAAGCATATGATAAGGTAGCAATGTATTTGCCTGTGACACAAAAGGGAATTGTATGTTTTTATAAAAATGACACAATCCAAGTGGGTTGGAACAAGTGCAATGTGATTGTACATTACAAATGTTATACCAAAGCAAACAAAATGGGTGGAACTTGTAGTTCAAACTATGACTCATTTCTTGAGTCCATGCATAAGACTTGACCAAGTGCAACGTAATCCTGTACTTTTTAAACAACTATCTGTAATAGATAGGAAAATGTTTCATGCAGGGCAGCCATTTAGTAACAAAGTAACTACTAAGGTAGAGGATTGTTATTTTGTGTGTGGTAAATAGGCATATAAATGGTTACCTGAGAATTGGTCCGGCAGTTGTTTTTTGGGGTACCTGGTCCCGGCCATACGACACACTGCAGTTTTGCCTCAGGGAAATATTCAAAATACCCAAGATATGGCCAAGAAAGCTGTCAGAAAGCCTGAAAATCCAGTGGGACAGATCAAGGCAGGCTGGAAAGACCATCATACTGTGGGTACCAAACTGATGCACATGGACTTGAGTGATGCTGTTATATCGTGGGCAGGCATATTACCTGCATATGGCGCAGTGAAATCAGTTTGGGAGCTGTGAAAACTGTCTAAACTTCTCAAAGTAATGAGTAATGCAACTTTTTCTGCTCTTGAATTGATAACTGATAAACTGAATGCTATGAGAACTGTAGTGCTCCAGAACCGAATAGCTCTTGACTTCACCCTAGCGGCGAGAGGTGGTACATGCGCTTTAATCAAAGAAGAGTGCTGTGTGTATATACCAGATCATCAACACGAGATAAACGACCACCTTGAGGTGATACAGCAAGTGTCGTCCATGACCAAACCAGGCCCAAGCCCTCTGATGGACTTTTTCCAGAATTGGTTGGGGGGTGGGGTTCCATCCTAATGAACATCCTGATTGCCATTTGTGTGGGATTACTCCTATTAGGAGCATGTATTTGTTGTGGTATCCCCTGCATGAAAAAGTTGATCAAAGAATTTATAGATATATCAGTTTCTGAGACTATGTATCAAAGTACTGAACTTAAAGAATTGTTAGAATGTGAAACACTTTCATAAGTTTAAACTGAATGACTTTCTTAACTGCAAATCCTGAATGGAAGAGGTTAGGAAAAGAAGCAAACTGTTTATTCTTTTGAAAATAGAATTAAAAAGTATTAACAGGGGGGAAATGTCAGAAAAATTTGTATTAATGTGTGTATGCTTAATGCTAATTAGAAACTAAATAAGTTAATACGTTTTTCATTCTATTTTATATGCACTGTTTTATATACAGTTGAGTTTCATATGAGACTGAAAAGATGCTTTTTGAAACTGCAGTGTACTTTCTGAAACTTGCAAGATGCCCTCTGACCTAGTAATTGCTAGCACAGCAATATTCATGTTTATGCCTTTTGGAAATGTACTTGAGAAACAGGTGGTTATCTGCTAGGTCAGGAGAAAATGAATGAACAATGCTATATTCTGTAAATTTAATGATTTTAAACAATCAGCTCTGTTCGAAGTATGAGAACATGTGCAGCTGCAGAAGTTTAGAGATAATATAGACAAAGGACTGTTAGAGAAATGAACTACTTGCTTTGTGCTTGAATTAGCCATAGTACCTTGAATGGTAACATTGCATATATCTAACCGGTGGTAGCCAAGGCCACGTTGTTTTCCTTAGGAAGTTTCTCACAAAAATTGATAAATCATCAGAATATTGTAAAAGCAATTATTACTAAATGATGATGACAAAACTTGTGATTCACTACGTCAGCTTGGTAGGCAATGTCTTATTAGAGAGTGTATAAAAATGTTAGCATTTCCTGTTTCTAGTTAGACAAAACTCTGTATTAGCACATTTTTGTCTCCTTGCTGCAAGATTAAAGTGCCTTAACCCGAACCTACCGTGTTTTGATCATTTTTAAAGTATATTTTTCCTTTGACAGTTTGGTCCTTTGGACTGGAAACTACCTCTCACTCTAGGCCCAGGTCAGAATTGGGCCCGGTGGCATGTACCCGTACGGAGAAGTGGCCACATCGGCTCTTCTGTTTTGAAAGATCTCCGACTAAATTGTCGTTCGAAAGAGGCCAGCCACTGTTTCTGATCTGGGATTGGAGGACGAGTCAACGTTCCGGTGGATCAACTCACGGAGGGTCAGGTAAGGAGAAATTTACCTTTTTTCTGTTTTAGATCAGGGACCTGTTACAGTACTGTTTTGTCAGGGAGATTTGCATGTGCAGATCAGGGACAAAAAGATTGCTGTCTTGTCATAGATCAGGGAAACAGAATAGGTAGACAGTTATTCTAGATAAACTGTGAAAAGGTGTAAAATCGTGGTACCACGTGATAAGAAGGGTTACGTAACAATTTCTAACTTAGCTAAGGCAACATGGGAAATCAGTGCACGAAAAGTTCCCGAGACCCGCCCCTAACCAAAGATGCTAAATATATGCAATTACAGCATGCCGATAATGTTAAGTATTATACAAAATGGGTTGATAAATACAAATTTGATGGTAATTTAGATAAATCTTCACTTATTAAACTTGTTAGACAACTTAAAACAGATGCGAAAGGTCAGCTAAAAAAGCAACGACAATTAGGAGTCCCTCAGGCACACAGGTGGCTTGAGGAAACAAACCGCAAGGAACAAAAGATTAAAAATTCAAAAGCAATGTTCTTAGACAAAGTAGATAATAACTTAGTAATAGCAACAGCCCCTCCTCCGCCCCCTCCACTTCCTTTACCAGAATATGAAGCGAGTGGACAAGCTGATCCACCTCCGCTCTACCCAGCTGTTCCTGCAAAATCAAAACCGTTTGTCAGAGATCCTATCGAGACTAAGTCTCGAACACGCAACTTGAGAGGGGATATTGAATTATATGAAATAAATAGAAATTCACGAGCTATGAGTGAGGAAAAGATATGTCTACTCATAGAAGTATCAAATCCACAGGCAGGACAGGATCCTACTCTTCTAGTATATAGACCGTGGACACCGGAAGACATCCGGAAAGCCACAGAGGGAATTCCCCATCCAAAAGTTAATTTTAGAAAATTCTTAGAAGACTTACAAGGCATGAGGTTAAGTTATCATTTGAATGGAGAAGAAGTAGAAAAAGTAGTTAGACAAATCGTAGGTCCAGATTGGCACATGATCAGTGGCAACTGGAATCCCCGTGACGCAGAGCTTAGACCACTCCCACATAGTAATGCAGAACTGGACAACAGAGTGAAAGGTCTGACAGACTGAATCTCTGAGAAATGGAAGCCTAGGGCTGATTGGACTTGCATTAATCAATGCATACAACAGGAAGGTGAAACTGTTGATAGATATTATGCCAGATTATTAGAATGTTTTAATAACCATTGTGGAATGCAGGTACCTGAAGATCAAACACATGATTCCCCATATGAGCAACAGCTAAAGAATGCATTTTTAAAAGGCAGTATTGCGCCCATTAGCAGCTTTATTACAAAGCACATGGTAGATCATCGTACAAGTAGATTACAGTCATTACTTGAATATGCAAGACATGCCGAAAGGCATTTTAATAGCAAAAAGAAAAAGAAAACTCAAGTATTTGCAGTAGAAGACGGATCAGAAGTCTTTGTAGTACAAACTGGGAAAAGGGTAAGAAAAATACCCAGGGAAACAAACAATCTGATAAACGATCAGAAGACTTTGAAGAAAGAAAGAAAAGGGGTGAATGTTTCAAATGTGGGGAAAAGGGACATTTGGCAAGGGATTGCAGGCAAAATAAGAAGGTAACCACAGAAGATAAGGAGGGTGAGGAATGACTATATGATAGTCAAGAATCACTGGATAGGAATAAACAAGAAAAGACAAATGCAAATGTGGTAGAAAGAGTAGAGGATGTGACAGAAGGAATAGAAGATGTACATGAATTCATAGATAATGAAGAAAATGAAATTTTGGATTTAGCATTATTGAGCTTAGAGATCTACTTAGCAGACATAAAACTGGAAGTTACACTTTTGGTAGAGGGGAGGGAAGTCAAATTCCTGTGTGACTCAGGGGCTTCACGGACCCTGATACATCCTTCCAAACTACCAGAAAATTCAGAATCACTGGACTACATATTAGTGAAAGCAGCTAATGGACAGCTGTATCAGGAGCCACTCTCCTATAACATAGCGATAACTGACCCTGTTTCAGGGATGACCCAGAAAAGCAAAATTGTTGTTTCTGCAAAATGCCCAGTGAATCTCTTGGGCAGAGATCTAATGCAGATATTTGGCATAGCCATAGTTCCAACTATGCAGGGTATGGAAGCACAGCGACAAATGGATACTTTTGTAGTGCGACCGGAGGGTGAAACATTTTATTGGTACAGCCAGGACTTAGTTACAACTGGTCCAGGGGCAGTAACCGAAGAGCTGATGAACGTAGCCACCAGTAAATCCCCCTCCCTTGACACTGATAAACAGCATTTGTTGCATTGCACTCTATATTACTGTAACAAACCAGGACCTGATAAAGAATATGAGCAAGAACTGTTTAGAAACCATGCTAATAGGTTAGTATTATGAAATTTGTACTGGGACACAGAAGGAAACAGTGTAGTAAGCTGTTCATTGCCCCAGGAATTCCTAGAACTTTACAAATCTAATCGATTACCACATGTAAGTTTAACTAAAGATAGAAATCTGAAGTGGGCAGACCTAGGAGAAAAAGTCACAAGGTGGAAAAAACAGACAGAGTTAGAACTCTCTGAACAAGGAGTACAGAAGCAGAAATTGAATTGGATAACACAGACACACCCAGCTGTGCACTCACAGGCAAGTGAGGATAGCTGAGTAGCACTCTTACTAGAGGAAGAGGAAAAAGCCTTACGAGACATACCAGAGACTCTCTGGTCAACAGGGAAATCAGATGTAGGACTTATTCGTACAGCAGGACCAGTTACTATTACGCCAAAATCAGCATTTAGACTTCAAAAGAGACAGTATCCCTTAAGAAAGGATGCAGAAATAGGACTCAAACCTATAATAGCAGCCTTACTTAAGGAAGGAGTCTTAATAGACTCTCCTGATTCACCATGTAATACACCCTTATTTCCTGTTAGGTAAGCAAATGGGGAATGGCGTATGGTCCAAGATATACAAGCTGTGAATGACGCAGTTATACCCAGGGTACCTACGGTGCCAGATCCACACACTTTATTGAATGATTTGAAACCTCAACAGAAGTATTTTTCTGTGGTAGATATTAGCAGTGCATTTTTCTCAATACCGATACACCCAGACAGCCAACATTGGTTTGCATTTACATTTCAGGGGAAACGGTATACATATACGAGACTACCACAGGGATATTGTGAAAGTCCAACAATATTCGCACAAGAAATGGCAAGTAACCTGGCGGATTTATCCCACGAAGGTAGTCAGATTTTACTTTATGTAGACGACATTCTGCTGGCAGCCCCCACCCAGCAAGAATGCAGAGAGGATACCATAGCATTATTACAATTTTTAGCCACTCAAGGACACAAAGTAAACAAAAACAAACTGAAACTTTGGTAAAAAACAGGTCAAATACCTGGGATATGTAATATCCAAAGAAGGCAGAATATTAGATGAGGACAGAAAAACAGCAATATTACAAGCGCCTAAATCAACTACCAAGAAGGAAATGATGTCCTTCCTGGGTACTACTAACTTTTGTCGGAGTTGGATACCAAACTATGCTTTGGAGTCTGCTCCGCTGACTAATTTGATATTCAAAGAGCCAATGGCAGCACAGGATTTATTACAGTGGACACCAGAAGCAGAATCAGCTTTCTGCAAACTGAAACAACTGATAGCTTCTTCCTTAGTTTTAGGATTACCAAACTATCATAAGCAATTTTTCCAAACTGTAGACTGTAAGCAAGGTTATATGACATCAGTGTTAACGCAACAATATGGTGACAAACAATGCCCCATAGCTTACTATTCATCACAGCTAGACCCAGTGGCGCGATCCTTGCCCCACTGTGTACAAGCAGTAGTCGCAGCTACAATGGCAGTGCAGGCTTCAGCCTCAGTAGTATTGTTCCACCCACTCACATTGAGAGTGCCTCATGCAGTCGCAATTATTTTACTGCAAGAAATAGTAGCATATCTTTCTCCTGCTAGACATCTTTCCTGTATGACTATACTGTTGAGCCAACCTCATATGACAATTGAACGATGTACAACTTTGAATCCGTTGACCTTGCTTCCAACCCCTGCAGATGGCAAACCACACTGCTGCCTGCAGGAAATTGAGCAAAAGTCACTACCTAGGAAAGACCTTACAGATGTTCCCTTGGATGATGCCGAGGTGACATACTATGTGGACAGCTCATGCAGGAGGGGTCCTACAGGACAGAATCTAGTGGGGTATGCAGTAGTTTTTGATACCGAGATTTTAGAAGCAAAGTCTTTACCACACAACTTATCTACACAAGCAGCAGAATTGATTGCCTTGACAAGGGCATGTACCTTAGCAAAAGGTAAGAAAGTAAACATTTTTACTGACAGTCAGTATGCTTTTTCTATTGTACATGTTTTTGCGCAGCAGTGGAAAAATAGAGGGATGATAACATCTACTGGTAAACCAATTAACCATGTGCAATTTATTTTAGATTTGTTAGACTCTATTCAGTTACCTCAGAAAGTAGCTATTTGCAAATGTGTAGCTCATACCAAGCAACAGGATAGAATTTGAAAAGGTAATGCGAGGGCTGATACAGCTGCAAAACAAGCAGCTTCAGCTTCAGAAGTTTTTCTTTTGAGTGAGGAATTACAACCATCTGAGATTTTAGATTTAGAAATGTTAAAAACAATGCAGACACTTACTACAAATATAGAAAAACAAAAATGGATAAAATGAGGAGCAATCCTTGAGAAGGGACTGTACATCTCCAAAGAAAAGAAACCAATCTTACCATCTAACCTGTTTAGATATGCAGCTTTGTTGAGCCATGGGCAGTGCCATGTCTCAACAGGGGGGATAGTACAGTTAGTGAATCGAATGTTTACGATGTATGGATTTACAAACTACACAAAAAATTTTTGTGCAGCATGCCATGTTTGTAACAAGCATCATCCACAAGGGGCATTGAAACCTAAGCATGGGATTTTCCCTATACCACCGTATCCATTCCATACTATTTGTATGGATTTTATAGAACTGAATAAATGCGAAAATAAGAAATACTGCATTGTCATTATAGATATGTTTTCCAAATGGGTGGAAGCTTTTCCAACTAAAAATCCAGATGCAGCTACTGTTGCAAAAGTCCTTGTTAAAGAAATTATTCCTAGGTTTGGCATACCGGAAAAGATTTATAGTGACAATGGCACACACTTTGTAAATCAAACTATACAACAACTTAGTCATTATTTTGGGATATCTCTGAAAAACCATTGTTCATACCACCCCCAATCTGCAGGATTAGTAGAGAGGCATAATGGGGTTTTGAAAAGTAAGCTTAGAAAATTGATTAGTAAGACACAAAAGAACTGGGTGCACTGTTTACCTCTGGCACTGTTGAGCATGAGAACTGTTCCAAATGCAAAAGGATTAACTCCTTTTTAAGTTCTGTTTGGGAGGGCATATTATACACCTCAATGGAAACCCTCTCATGCCTGCAGAGCAGGAGGCTGACAGTTCACTTGCAGGGTATATGAGGCGATTTTTGAATAACAAACGTTTGCAGTTAAATTCTGTTTCAGATAAAGAGCAAACGAAACCATGAGAAGCAGCAGTAGCCCCAGGCGCATGGGTCTGGGTGAAGATAGTGAAGAGAAAAAACTGGAGTTCTCCGAAGTGGGAAGGGCCGTACCAGGTACTACTGTCGACACCCACTGCAGTCAAGATCGCGGAGCGAGCGTCCTGGATTCATTTGACACACTGTAAACTGGTTAAGAACTTTGAACTGGACAAAAGCCTTGTTACTGTTTTACAACGAGAACAAAATGACCAGGTATAGAGCAAACAGAGATACAGAACAACCTCAGAAAACTTGCATGATTATTCTGGTAGCTATACTGATAACATTGTTCTTTTTGTTGTGGCCTTTCCTTTTTCCTGCCACAAAATTTGAACTGATTAAACATGATGAGCCGAACATACACTGGCACCCAAACTTTAACACTTATCAGGCAATTACACGTGTGTATGATGAGACTTTTAATGTTTCGAACTGCTGGATTTGCACAGCCATACCAACAGCATACAGGGGGTTATTAATGACTGCAGTCCCCATAGGGGTCAATGAGACCTGGGAAAATTTGGTTTATGACACAGTAGCTATTAAAGCATATGATAAGGTAGCAATGTATTTGCCTGTGACACAAAAGGGAATTGTATGTTTTTATAAAAATGACACAATCCAAGTGGGTTGGAACAAGTGCAATGTGATTGTACATTACAAATGTTATACCAAAGCAAACAAAATGGGTGGAACTTGTAGTTCAAACTATGACTCATTTCTTGAGTCCATGCATAAGACTTGACCAAGTGCAACGTAATCCTGTACTTTTTAAACAACTATCTGTAATAGATAGGAAAATGTTTCATGCAGGGCAGCCATTTAGTAACAAAGTAACTACTAAGGTAGAGGATTGTTCTTTTGTGTGTGGTAAATAGGTATATAAATGGTTACCTGAGAATTGGTCCGGCAGTTGTTTTTTGGGGTACCTGGTCCCGGCCATACGACACACTGCAGTTTTGCCTCAGGGAAATATTCAAAATACCCAAGATATGGCCAAGAAAGCTGTCAGAAAGCCTGAAAATCCAGTGGGACAGATCAAGGCAGGCTGGAAAGACCATCATACTGTGGGTACCAAACTGATGCACATGGACTTGAGTGATGCTGTTATATCGTGGGCAGGCATATTACCTGCATATGGCGCAGTGAAATCAATTTGGGAGCTGCGAAAACTGTCTAAACTTCTCAAAGTAATGAGTAATGCAACTTTTTCTGCTCTTGAATTGATAACTGATAAACTGAATGTTATGAGAACTGTAGTGCTCCAGAACCGAATAGCTCTTGACTTCACCCTAGCGGCGAGAGGTGGTACGTGTGCTTTAATCAAAGAAGAGTGCTGTGTGTATATACCAGATCATCAACACGAGATAAACGACCACCTTGAGGTGATACAGCAAGTGTCGTCCATGACCAAACCAGGCCCAAGCCCTCTGATGGACTTTTTCCAGAATTTGTTTGGGGGGTGGGATTCCATCCTAATGAACATCTTGATTGCCATTTGTGTGGGATTACTCCTATTAAGAGCATGTATTTGTTGTGGTATCCCCTGCATGAAAAAGTTGATCAAAGAATTTATAGATATATCAGTTTCTGAGACTATGTATCAAAGTACTGAACTTAAAGAATTGTTAGAATGTGAAACACTTTCATAAGTTTAAACTGAATGACTTTCTTAACTGCAAATCCTGAATGGAAGAGGTTAGGAAAAGAAGCAAACTGTTTATTCTTTTGAAAATAGAATTAAAAAGTATTAACAGGGGGGAAATGTCAGAAAAATATGTATTAATGTGTGTATGCTTAATGCTAATTAGAAACTAAATAAGTTAATACGTTTTTCATTCTATTTTATATGCACTGTTTTATATACAGTTGAGTTTCATATGAGACTGAAAAGATGCTTTTTGAAACTGCAGTGTGCTTTCTGAAACTTGCAAGATGCCCTCTGACCTAGTAATTGCTAGCACAGCAATATTCATGTTTATGTCTTTTGGAAATGTACTTGAGAAGCAGGTGGTTATCTGCTAGGTCAGGAGAAAATGAATGAACAATGCTATATTCTGTAAATTTAATGATTTTAAACAATCAGCTCTGTTCGAAGTATGAGAACATGTGCAGCTGCAGAAGTTTAGAGATAATATAGACAAAGGACTGTTAGAGAAATGAACTACTTGCTTTGTGCTTGAATTAGCCATAGTACCTTGAATGGTAACATTGCATATATCTAACCGGTGGTAGCCAAGGCCACGTTGTTTTCCTTAGGAAGTTTCTCACAAAAATTGATAAATCATCAGAATATTGTAAAAGCAATTATTACTAAATGATGATGACAAAACTTGTGATTCACTACGTCAGCTTGGTAGGCAATGTCTTATTAGAGAGTGTATAAAAATGTTAGCATTTCCTGTTTCTAGTAAGACAAAACTCTGTATTAGCACATTTTTGTCTCCTTGCTGCAAGATTAAAGTGCCTTAACCTGAACCTACCGTGTTTTGATCATTTTTAAAGTATATTTTTCCTTTGACAGTTTGGTCCTTTGGACTGGAAACTACCTCTCACTCTAGGCCCAGGTCAGAATTGGGCCCGGTGGCATGTACCCGTACGGAGAAGTGGCCACATCGGCTCTTCTGTTTTGAAAGATCTCCGACTAAATTGTCGTTCAAAAGAGGCCAGCCACTGTTTCTGATCTGGGATTGGAGGACGAGTCAACGTTCCGGTGGATCAACTCACGGAGGGTCAGGTAAGGAGAAATTTACCTTTTTTCTGTTTTAGATCAGGGACCTGTTACAGTACTGTTTTGTCAGGGAGATTTGCATGTGCAGATCAGGGACAAAAAAATTGCTGTCTTGTCATAGATCAGGGAAACAGAATAGGTAGACAGTTATTCTAGATAAACTGTGAAAAGGTGTAAAATTGTGGTACCACGTGATAAGAAGGGTTACGTAACAATTTCTAACTTAGCTAAGGCAACATGGGAAATCAGTGCACGAAAAGTTCCCGAGACCCGCCCCTAACCGAAGATGCTAAATATATGCAATTACAGCATGCCGATAATGTTAAGTATTATACAAAATGGGTTGATAAATACAAATTTGATGGTAATTTAGATAAATCTTCACTTATTAAACTTGTTAGACAACTTAAAATAGACGCAAAGGTCAGCTAAAAAAGCAACGACAATTAGGAGTCCCTCAGGCACACAGGTAGCTTGAGGAAACAAACCGCAAGGAACAAAAGATTAAAAATTCAAAAGCAATGTTCTTAGACAAAGAAGATAATAACTTAGTAATAGCAACAGCCCCTCCTCTGCCCCCTCCACTTCCTTTACCAGAATATGAAGCGAGTGGACAAGCTGATCCACCTCCACTCTACCCAGCTGTTCCTGCAAAATCAAAACCATTTGTCAGAGATCCTATCGAGACTAAGTCTCGAACATGCAACTTGAGAGGGGATATTGAATTATATGAAATAAATAGAAATTCACGAGCTATGAGTGAGGAAGAGATATGTCCACTCATAGAAGTACCAAATCCACAGGCAGGACAGGATCCTACTCTTCTAGTATATAGACCGTGGACACCGGAAGACATCCGGAAAGCCACAGAGGGAATTCCCCATCCAAAAGTTAATTTTAGAAAATTCTTAGAAGACTTACAAGGCATGAGGTTAAGTTATCATTTGAATGGAGAAGAAGTAGAAAAAGTAGTTAGACAAATCGTAGGTCCAGATTGGCACATGATCAGTGGCAACTGGAATCCCCGTGATGCAGAGCTTAGACCACTCCCACATAGTAATGCAGAACTGGACAACAGAGTGAAAGGTCTGACAGACTGAATCTCTGAGAAGTGGAAGCCTAGGGCTGATTGGACTTGCATTAATCAATGCATACAACAGGAAGGTGAAACTGTTGATAGATATTATGCCAGATTATTAGAATGTTTTAATAACCATTGTGGAATGCAGGTACCTGAAGATCAAACACATGATTCCCCATATGAGCAACAGCTAAAGAATGCATTTTTAAAAGGCAGTATTGCGCCCATTAGCAGCTTTATTACAAAGCACATGGTAGATCATCGTACAAGTAGATTACAGTCATTACTTGAATATGCAAGACATGCCGAAAGGCATTTTAATAGCAAAAAGAAAAAGAAAACTCAAGTATTTGCAGTAGAAGACGGATCAGAAGTCTTTGTAGTACAAACTGGAAAGAAGGGTAAGAAAAATACCCAGGGAAACAAACAATCTGATAAACGATCAGAAGACTTTGAAGAAAGAAAGAAAAGGGGTGAATGTTTCAAATGTGGGAAAAAGGGACATCTGGCAAGGGATTGCAGGCAAAATCAGAAGGTAACCACAGAAGATAAGGAGGGTGAGGAATGACTATATGATAGTCAAGAATCACTGGATAGGAATAAACAAGAAAAGACAAATGCAAATGTGGTAGAAAGAGTAGAGGATGTGACAGAAGGAATAGAGGATGTACATGAATTCATAGATAATGAAGAAAATGAAATTTTGGATTTAGCATTATTGAGCTTAGAGCTCTACTTAGCAGACACAAAACTGGAAGTTACACTTCTGTTAGAGGGGAGGGAAGTCAAATTCCTGTGTGACTCAGGGGCTTCACGGAACCTGATACATCCTTCCAAACTACCAGAAAATTCAGAATCACTGGACTACATATTAGTGAAAGCAGCTAACGAACAGCTGTATCGGGAGCCACTCTCCCATAACATAGTGATAATTGACCCTGTTTCAGGGATGACCCAGAAAAGCAAAATTGTTGTTTCTGCAAAATGCCCAGTGAATCTCTTGGGCAGAGATCTAATGCAGATATTTGGCATAGCCGTAGTTCCAGCTATGCAGGGTATGGAAGCACAGCGACAAATGGATACTTTTGTAGTGCGACCGGAGGGTGAAACATTTTATTGGTACAGCCAGGACTTAGTTACAACTGGTCCAGGGGCAGTAACCGAAGAACTGATGAACGTAGCCACCAGTAAATCCCCCTCCCTTGACACTGATAAACAGCATTTGTTGCATTGCACTCTATATATTACTGTAACAAACCAGGACCTGATAAAGAATATGAGCAAGAACTGTTTAGAAACCATGCTAATAGGTTAGTATTATGAAATTTGTACTGGGACACAGAAGGAAACAGTGTAGTAAGCTGTTCATTGCCCCAGGAATTCCTAGAACTTTACAAATCTAATCGATTACCACATGTAAGTTTAACTAAAGATAGAAATCTGAAGTGGGCAGACCTAGGAGAAAAAGTCACAAGGTGGAAAAAACAGACAGAGTTAGAACTCTCTGAACAAGGAGTACAGAAGCAGAAATTGAATTGGATAACACAGACACACCCAGCTGTGCACTCACAGGCAAGTGAGGATAGCTGAGTAGCACTCTTACTAGAGGAAGAGGAAAAAGCCTTACGAGACATACCAGAGACTCTCTGGTCAACAGGGAAATCAGATGTAGGACTTATTCGTACAGCAGGACCAGTTACTATTACGCCAAAATCAGCATTTAGACTTCAAAAGAGACAGTATCCTTTAAGAAAGGATGCAGAAATAGGACTCAAACCTATAATAGCAGCCTTACTTAAGGAAGGAGTCTTAATAGACTCTCCTGATTCACCATGTAATACACCCTTATTTCCTGTTAGGAAAGCAAATGGGGAATGGCGTATGGTCCAAGATTTACAAGCTGTGAATGATGCAGTTATACCCAGGGTACCTACGGTGCCAGATCCACACACTTTATTGAATGATTTGAAACCTCAACAGAAGTATTTTTCTGTGGTAGATATTAGCAATGCATTTTTCTCAATACCGATACACCCAGACAGCCAACATTGGTTTGCATTTAGATTTCAGGGGAAACGGTATACATATACGAGACTACCACAGGGATATTGTGAAAGTCCAACAATATTCGCACAAGAAATGGCAAGTAACCTGGTGGGATTTATCCCACCGAAAGGTAGTCAGATTTTACTTTATGTAGACGACATTCTGCTGGCAGCCCCCACCCAGCAAGAATGCAGAGAGGATACCATAGCATTATTACAATTTTTAGCCACTCAAGGACACAAAGTAAACAAAAACAAACTGAAACTTTGGTAAAAAACAGGTCAAATACCTGGGATATGTAATATCCAAAGAAGGCAGAATATTACATGAGGACAGAAAAACAGCAATATTACAAGTGCCTAAACCAACTACCAAGAAGGAAATGATGTCCTTCCTGGGTACTACTAACTTTTGTCGGAGTTGGATACCAAACTATGCTTTGGAGTCTGCTCCGCTGACTAATTTGATATTCAAAAAGCCGATGGCAGCACAGGATTTATTACAGTGGACACCAGAAGCAGAATCACCTTTCTGCAAACTGAAACAACTGATAGCTTCTTCCTTAGTTTTAGGATTACCAAACTATCATAAGCAATTTTTCCAAACTGTAGACTGTAAGCAAGGTTATATGATATCAGTGTTAACGCAAAAACATGGGGACAAACAACGCCCCATAGCTTACTATTCATCACAGCTAGACCCAGTGGCGCGATTCTTGCCTCACTGTGTACAAGCAGTAGTCACAGCTGCAATGGCAGTGCAGGCTTCAGCCTCAGTAGTATTGTTCCACCCTCTCACATTGAGAGTGCCTCATGCAGTCGCGATTATTTTACTGCAAGAAAAAGAAGCATATCTTTCTCCTGCTAGACATCTTTCCTGTATGACTATACTGTTGAGCCAACCTCATATGACAATTGAACGATGTACAACTTTGAATCCGTTGACCTTGCTCCCAACCCCTGCAGATGGCAAACCACACTGCTGTCTGCAGGAGATTGAGCAAAAGACACTACCTAGGAAAGACCTTACAGATGTTCCCTTGGATGATGCCGAGGTGACATACTATGTGGACAGCTCGTGCAGGAGGAGTCCTACAGGACAGAATCTAGTGGGGTATGCAGTAGTTTCTGATACCGAGATTTTAGAAGCAAAGTCTTTACCACACAACTTATCTGCACAAGCAGCAGAATTGATTGCCTTGACAAGGGCATGTACCTTAGCAAAAGGTAAGAAAGTAAACATTTTTACTGACAGTCAGTATGCTTTTTCTACTGTAATGTTTTTGCACAGCAGTGGAAAAATAGAGGGATGATAACATCTACTGGTAAACCAATTAACCATGCGCAATTTATTTTAGATTTGTTAGACTCTATTCAGTTACCTCAGAAAGTAGCTATTTGCAAATGTGTAGCTCATACCAAGCAACAGGATAGAATTTCAAAAGGTAATGCGAGGGCTGATACAGCTGCAAAACAAGCAGCTTCAGCTTCAGAAGTTTTTCTTTTGAGTGAGGAATTACAACCATCTGAGATTTTAGATTTAGAAATGTTAAAAACAATGCAGACACTTACTACAAATATAGAAAAACAAAAATGGATAAAACGAGAAGCAATCCTTGAGAAGGGACTGTATATTTCCAAAGAAAAGAAACCGATCTTACCATCTAACTTGTTCAGATATGCAGCTTTGTTGAGCCATGGACAGTGCTATGTCTCAACAGGGAGGATGGTACAGTTAGTGAATCGAGTGTTTACGATGAATGGATTTACAAACTACACAAAATATTTTTGTGCAGCATGCCATGTTTGTAACAAGCATCATGCACAAGGGGCATTGAAACCTAAGCAAGGGAGTTTCCCTATACCACCGTATCCGTTCCATACTATTTGTATGGATTTTATAGAACTGAATAAATGCAAAAATAAGAAATACTGCCTTGTCATTATAGATATGTTTTCCAAATGGGTGGAAGCTTTTCCAACTAAAAATCCAGATGCAGCTACTGTTGCAAAAGTCCTTGTTAAAGAAATTATTCCTAGATTTGGCATACCGGAAAAGATTTATAGTGACAATGGCATACACTTAGTAAATCAAACTATACAACAACTTAGTCGTTATTTCGGGATATCTCTGAAAAACCATTGTGCATACCACCCCCAGTCTGCAGGATTAGTAGAGAGGCATAATGGGGTTTTGAAAAGTAAGCTTAGAAAATTGACTAGTGAGACACAAAAGAACTGGGTGCACTGTTTACCTCTGGCACTGTTGAGCATGAGAACTGTATCAAATGCAAAAGGATTAACTCCTTTTTAAGTTCTGTTTGGGAGGGCATATTATACACCTCAATGGAAACCCTCATGCCTGCAGAGCAGGAGACTGACAGTTCACTTGCAGGGTATATGAGGCGATTTTTGAATAACAAACTTTTGCAGTTAAATTCTGTTTCAGAAAAAGAGCAAACAAAACCATCAGAAGCAGCAGTAGCCCCAGGCGCATGGGTCTGGGTGAAGATAGTGAAGAGAAAAAGATGGAGTTCTCCGAAGTGGGAAAGGGCGTACCAGGTACTACTGTCGACACCCACTGCAGTCAAGATCACAGAGCGAGCGTCCTGGATTCATTTGACACACTGTAAACTGGTTAAGAACTTTGAACTGGACAAAAACCTTGTTACTGTTGTACAACGAGAACAAAATGACCAGGTATAGAGCAAACTGAGATACAGAACAACCTCAGAAAACTTGCATGATTATTCTGGTAGCTATACTGATAACATTGTTCTTTTTGTTGTGGCCTTTCCTTTTTCCTGCCAGAAAAGTTGAACTGATTAAACGTGATGAGCCGAACATAGACTGGCACCCAAACTTTAACACTTATCAGGCAATTACATGTGTGTAGGCTGAGACTTTTAATGTTTTGAACTGCTGGATTTGCACAGCCATACCAACAGCATACGGGGGGTTATTAATGACTGCAGTCCCCCTAGGGGTCAATGAGACCTGGGAAAATTTGGTTTATGACACAGTAGCTATTAAAGCATATGATAAGGTAGCACTGTATTTGCCTGTGACACAAAAGGGAATTGTACGTTTTTATAAAAATGACACAATCCAAGTGGGTTGGAGCAAGTGCAATGTGACTGTACATTACAAATTTTATACCAAAGCAAACAAAATGGTTGGAACTTGTAGTTCAAACTATGATTTATTTCTTGAGTCCATGCATAAGACTTGACCAAGTGCAATGTAATCCTGTACTTTTTAAACAACTATCTGTAATAGATAGGGAAATGTTTCATGCAGGGCAACCATTACGTAACAAAGTAACTACTAAGGTAGAGGATTGTTATTTTGTGTGTGGTAAAAAGGCATATAAATGGTTACCTGAGAATTGGTCTGGCAGTTGTTTTTTTGGGGTACCTGGTCCCGGCCATATGACACACTGCAGTTTTGCCTCAGGGAAATATTCAAAATACCCGAGATGTGGCCAAGAAAGCTGTCAGAAAGCCAGAAAATCCAGTGGGACAGATCGAGGCGGGCTGGAAAGACCATCATACTGTGGGTACCAAACTGACGCACATGGACTTGAGTGATGCTGTTATATCGTGGGCAGGCATATTACCTGCATATGGCACAGTGAAATCGATTTGGGAGGTGCAAAAACTGTCTAAACTTCTCAAAGTAATGAGTAATGCAACTTTTTCTGCTCTTGAATTGATAACTGACAAACTGAATGCTATGAGAACTGTAGTGCTCCAGAACCGAATAGCTCTTGACTTCACCCTAGCGGCGAGAGGTGGTACGTGCGCTTTAATCAAAGAAGAGTGCTGTGTGTATATACCAGATCATCAACACGAGATAAACAACCACCTTGAGGTGATACAGCAAGTGTCGTCCATGACCAAACCAGGCCCAAACCCTCTGACGGACTTTTTCCAGAATTTGTTTGGGGGGGTGGGGTTCCATCCTAATGAACACCCTGACTGCCATTTGTGTGGGATAACTCCTATTAGGAGCATGTATTTGTTGTGGTATCCCCTGCATGAAAAAGTTGATCAAAGAATTTATAGATATATCAGTTTCTGAGACTATGTATCAAAGTACTGAACTTGAAGAATTGTTAGAATGTGAAACACTTTCATAAGTTTAAACTGAATGACTTTCTTAACTACAAATCCTGAATGGAAGAGGTTAGGAAAAGAAGCAAACTGTTTATTCTTTTGAAAATAGAATTAAAAAGTATTAACAGGGGGGAAATGTCAGAAAAATATGTATTAATGTGTGTATGCTTAATGCTAATTAGAAACTAAATAAGTTAACAAGTTTTTCATTCTATTTTATATGCATTATTTTATATACAGTTGAGTTTCATATGAGACTGAAAAGATGCTTTTTGAAACTGCAGTGTGCTTTCTGAAACTTGCAAGAAGCCCTCTGACCTAGTAATTGCTAGCACAGCAATATTCATGTTTATGCCTTTTGGAAATGTACTTGAGAAGCAGGTGGTTATCTGCTAGGTCAGGAGAAAATGAATGAACAATGCTATATTCTGTAAATGTAATGATTTTAAACAATCAGCTCTGTTTGAAGTATGAGAACATGTGCAGCTGCAGAAGTTTAGAGATAATATAGACAAAGGACTGTTAGAGAAATGAACTACTTGCTTTGTGCTCGAATTAGCCATAGTACCTTGAATGGTAACATTGCATATATCTAACCGGTGGTAGCCAAGGCCAAGTTGTTTTCCTTAGGAAGTTTCTCACAAAAATTGATAAATCAGCAGAATATTGTAAAAACAATTATTACTAAATAATGATGACAAAACTTGTGATTCACTACGTCAGCTTGGTAGACAATGTCTTATTAGAAAGTGTATAAAAATGTTAGCATTTCCTGTTTCTAGTTAGACAAAACTCTGTATTGGCACATTTTTGTCTCCTTGCTGCAAGATTAAAGAGCCTTAACTTGAACCGACCGTGTTTTGATCATTTTTAAAGTATATTTTTCCTTTGACAAGTACCATAGGGTTCAGTCCTGGGTCCTCTCCTGTTTGGTATCTACTTTTCTGAAGTACAGGCTAACACAGAAGGTCTTTGGCTAATGAAGTTCACAGATGACTGCAAACTATGAGCCATAATCAAAACTCCTAATGATGTGGACATCCTACAAAAGGGCCTCACAGAGACAGATGCCTGGTGTCAAATCCATGGCCTCAAGCTCAATGCCAAAAAGTGCATTGTCATCCCCTTTGGTAAAAACTCTGTACCCATGAACCCCCACATAGGTGGTAGTCTACTTAACACTGAAAGTGTGATAAGAGACCTTGGGACGCAGGTGGACAGTAGTCTCACCTTTGAGAATCACATCGCCACAGTAGTCAGGAATTCCTTCTACATGGCACACCTCATCACAAAAGGTTTCTCATCCAGGAAAAAAGAGGTAATTGTTCCCCTCTACTCATCACTCATGAGACCCATTATACAGTACAATGCCCCTTTTGGTATGTACCTCACAAGACATCTATAGCAACTGGAAAGGCCGCAGAAATACTTCACAAAGGGGATTACCAACCTCAAACAGATGCCCTACGCAGGCTGTCTCAAAAAACTCTAGCTTTACTCTGTCACATATCGCCTGCTCAGAGGCAATCTCTGCCTAACATAGAAAGCTATGTCAAGCCCAGAGCTGCTGGACATGCTCCACTTAAATAAATTCCAATCTGTCCGAGCTACATGCTCTAGGGACCTAAACCTTGTCACTACAATAAACAGAACATGCTGGAGGGATAGATTCCTGTCCCAGAGACTTCCCATACTCTGGAACAAACTACCTATCTATATCAAACAAAGCTCTTCATTAGCATTCTTCAAGAAAAATCTTGATGGTTGGATGGGAAATAGGAAATCCACCCCGGGGATCACCTCTTTGACTCTGCTCAACAGGGGCACAGGAAAATAATTTTCTTGGGTGACAAAAGCTAGGGTACCTTTTTGGCTAGGCCTATATAGGCCCTAGGGCCAATAGCCTAGTACCTACCTATGAACAATAATGTTAAGGTGGAGGTGGAATTACATCAAGGATCAGGTCTGAGCCCTTTCTTATTTGCAATAGAGATGGAAAGGTTGACAGACAAGATCTGACAAGTTCCCGTGGACTATGATGTTTGCAGATGACATTGTGATCTGTAGTGAGAGTAGAGAACAGGTGGAGGAGACCCTGGAAAGGTGGAGATATGCTCTAGAGAGAAGAGGAATGAAGGTCAGCAGGACTAAGACAGAATAGAATATATGTGTGTGAATAAAAGGGAGGATAGAGGAATGGTGAGGATGCAGGGAGTAAAGGTGGGGAAAGTGGATGAGTTTAAGTACTTGGGATCAACAGTTCAGAGTAATGGTGAGTGTGGAAGAGAGGTGAAGAAGAGAGTACAGGCAGGATAGAGTGGGTTAAGAAGAGTGTCAGGAGTAATTTGTGACAGACGAGTATCAGTAAGAGTGAAAGGGAAGGTCTACAAGAGGGTAGTGAGACCAGCTATGTTATATGGGTTGTAGACAATGGCATTGACAAAAAGGCAGGAGTCAGAGCTTGACGTGGCAGAGTTGAAGATGTTAAGATTTGCACTGGGTGTGAAGAGGATGGACAGGATTAGGAATAAGTATATTAGAGGGTCAGCCCAGGTTGGAAGGTTTGGAGACAAAGCCAGAGAGACAAGATTACGTTGGTTTGGACATGTGCTGAGGAGGGATGCAGAGTATATTGGGAAAAAGATGCTAAGGATGAAGCTGCCAGGTAACAGGAAAAGAGGGAGGCCTAAGATAAGGTTTATGGATGTGGTGACAGAAGACATGCAGGTGGTTGGTGTAACAGAGCAAGATGCAGAGGACAGGAAAAAATGGAAACAGTTGATCTGCTGTGGTGACCCCTAACGAGAGCAGCTGAAAGAAGAAGACTATGATAGCACATGGATAACCAGAAATAATTTGCTCCATCACACACTGAAATGCTTCACTGGCAGAATTTATCCCAAATGGCATTATCAGGAATCTGTATCTACCAAATGGTGTACTGAAATTAGTTAACAATGAAGATTTGTGAGCCAGCGAAACTTGCCAATATGAACTTTTTGCATCTAAGACTGAAAAAACAGTGGCATTTGGCAAGAGACCAACCACTTCTTCTACTGTCTGCATCAGATGATGAGGACATTTGAGCCTTCTGTTTAAATCTCTTGGATCAATACATATTCGAATATCATCTGAGCTTTTCTTATGAGTTACGATCATGGAGGATACCCATTCATTACGTTCTTTTGCTGGGGTAAGGACACCTAAATTCACCATTTTGTTAAGTTCTGCTTTTACTTTGCTCTGCATTTCTATCAGAACCTTCCATGCTGGTCTGACATCTGGGCTTACTTTGTGGTTTGACATCATGGAATATGTAACTAGAAGTCTGCCAAGCTCATCTTTGAAAATATCATATTCACTAAAAATATTCTCTGTGAAACTATCGTGGTTGTTCAGACTTATATGGTGGACCTCTTTATTAAATGAAAACAGTCCCATTTTCAAACTGTCGTTGAGGCCTAACAATGACTGCATGTGTCTTTTGACTATGTAAAACTGCAAGTCATAACTGTTCTCAGTAGAATGACATGTAAGAACTACTGCACCATCAGTGTGAGTCTCTTCACCACCATAAGCAACCAGTTTTGCACACTTTGCTGAATCGAGTTTCTCACCAGCTTTTACTTTAGCAAACTTTTGTGCTGATATAACATTGCACTTGGACCCAGTATCTACTTTAAGCTCTACAGGTTTCCCATTAATTCATACAGTACAAAATATTTCATTCTTTGCAGCTAGCTGGTAATCTACTGTGTTAACTGTTTCATCAATCACAGAGACACCATCAACATAAAAAAGTTTGCTGACAGCTGTCTATCTGATCTACTTTCTTCTTTGGATGCTCTCTTTTAATAAAAGTATGTGCCACTTTAGACTTGCAAAGCCTTTTGAAATGATTCCACTTTTTACATTTGTGACACTGCTGACCAAATCCCAAGCATTTCTCTCGTTTAGTTTCATGACTGCCTCCACAATTACAACAGTTAACAATGAGGTTGGCTGTTGTGGCCCCATTCAATTTATATTTCTTTTTCATCTTAGCTTTATGTTGTACACTATTAACATTTACATGGGCAGAATACTGCATGAGATACTGCATGCATGCTTTTCTCATTCATAAGCATATTCGTAAGCTTTTCTGTATGCTCATATATTTGACAAATCTCAATGGCTTTGCTCAAAGTTAAATCACTGTCTCGAAGCAAAATCTTTCTCACCGCATCATTATTAACACCACACAAGCCTGTCTTTTATCAGCTCGTCTCGTAACTGACCAAATCTGCATGCTTTTGCTTTATTCCTTAAGTCAGTAATATATGCTGCTATAATTTCACCAGGCTTTTGATTTCTTATGTATTGTGATTTGTTGTGTGGAGAGTGTGGTTTCTACCTGTGTGGCCATGATTACTGGAATTTGGCAATCTTTTGGCATTGAGATGGGCCCTTTAGGGGGTGAAGTTGGCACTGAATCGATCTGCCAGGATGTTGGCAATAACCTTGGGATCAGTATATTTAATGCCATTCTATTGTAGCTCAGATCAGATCTGAGCATTGCCATTTAGACTCTTGACATAACTATAGAATGCCTTGTAGTTGTCTTTGAAATCTTTGACAATTTTATTTTTGTAACTAGCTTTGGAGGATTTTATGAGGGATCTCGCCTTCTTACTGAGGCTGGTAAGGGAGTTTTTTGCATCCTGGGATTTTCCTCTTTAATGCAACAGTTTCTTCCTTCTGTTGTATAGTTTGTTTATGGCAGGGGACTACCAGATTGGCTTCCTTTTTTGGAGGAGAGCGTCTTGGTTCTATTTGGAATGGCACGATTCATGCACGAGTGGATGTGTTCATACAGTGCCTTAGTGTAGGATTTAGCAGTCAAACTTTCAGCTTCCGTCTGCATGGGTGTCATGAAGTTTGTCTCTTCTGATTGGAGTAGCATGAAGTTGGCTTTGGAGAAGTTTTTTACGGAGGTTTCCTTACTGGTGGGTGGGCGTGGGATGTGGATGTCAAGGGCGATTTGCTTATGGTCAGACCTGACAAATGAGGGGGTGACCACTGGTGTGGAGCATCTACCTCCCATGTTGGTAATGACCAGGTCTAGGATACTGGAGTTCCCATGTACCTCGGAGAAAGCCAACTCCATTTGGGATTTCTATAGCAAGGTACTTCTGTTACTCTATTCAAACCTAATTTGGATAAATGGATGAGAAACTGTAAATTTATCCCCAGTTTAGCATTCATATCCCTCATGGATAGGACTGACAAGGTAATAACCCAGAATATATTTTGTTTTTCCTACCCCTGGATTATTTATATATAAAAAAATCTACAATGGGAATGTAAGGTTTAGCTTCTTAAGATCCTCACAGATACATAGCCTAGTAATTACCTATGAACCTATAAATCAGTGTGTCTCTTTATGTATATTAGCTATTGGGTCTTTTCAGCAACTTCCTAGAGACACAATGGTGGTATCTCAGGCATCTGCCATGAGAATACTCCATCAATTTCTTGATGCCATGCTTCAGCATGGGGGGTATATGTGGTTCCCATGTACCCCCGGAGGAAAAAGCCAATTCCATTTGGGATTTCTACAGTACAGAGTTAACAGGTACATACAGTAAAGATGATGCATGCAAAAGCATCAGGCTGTGCTTACCCATGTTTAAGCTGGCCACACTGTGCATCAGACGTAGGCAACCCAAGTAACAGTGTTCAAAGGGCAGGGCACAGTTATCATAATTTGCATAGGTGGAGAAGGGAGTACAAGAGTGCATTTCTTTCACAGGGTAGCGTGCAAGTTCTGATGTGTTTAAAAAAGACAAAAAGTGCATTTATGGGACATGTCAGAACTGGTGTGGGACCTCAGTATTTGGTGCAGCACTGCTGCTTGGCCTGCTGTTGAGGTCCTGGGCATGCATGACAGAAGGTTTAGCTTCCTGTGCATTCCCCCACCATGACAGCTGGCTCTGCCAGACGTTGCACTGGCTGTATGATAACCCTGGCTTGATGCTTACGTGCTATGTGATTTTGATTGATGTCTGCTAGGTGATGTGCCAGGATAATGATGGCCATGACCATGGAGATGCCCTGTCCAGGGAGTAAACATGTTCACAATAGATATTGCTTTGAAGTGTTAGCACTGCAGAAGCAGGATCTTGCATATCCACAGCCAGCCATGATGGCTAACATCTGTGGATGTAGCAGATGACCACTGTGAGAACATCCCCTTCACCCCTGACAGATGACTCAGAGAGGACATTGTATGGTACAATGTGATTCTATCTGTCCAAGGAATCACACACATATGGGACATGCACATCTGTAGGTCAGCATGCACACCTTGGCTCATTCTCATTCTGAATGCCATGGCTGTGGTTACACTAGCCTGTAGCTCCACAATGGGTCTGCACATATGTAGGACTGCAGCCACTAACATATCAACCTCTGGGGGGTGTTAACCATATTGCTGATAAGCACCATTATCAATGCTCTCCATGTCTCCATGTGTACCACTCTGCCCACACATGCTAGGACCAAATTCAGACATCTGTCTACTGAGGACGAGCACATTTGCCTGATCTATAATGCCCCCATCAGCCTGTCTTCTCTCAAATATTTCTGTACCCTGGGTATCCAAAGGCACAGAAACTGTGCCCATGGTGTATGCTGGGATGCACTGATCATACTTCCTGTGTATAACACATGCTCTGTACCCCCTGACTGCCAGCTCATCCTCACCATCATTATCAGGAGCTACAGATCCTCCATCAGATAGACAGGCACTTCAACAGTGCTGGTGCTGGATAAATAATCACCTGTGCGTACACCAAAGCAAAAAATATCCAGTGTAAGTATGACCCAGCAAGGAAATGAAAGGAATATGTAGATGCACAGGAGCAGACCAGAGCACTTAAGGGAGCACTAGGGTGAGTATATGTCCTATCATAAAAATGTCCAGCTTTTAATAGTAACAGTAAAAATGTACAGCTTTCATACACCAGTGACACATCTGTCAGTACTGGCATAGCCCAAAGGTAGTAATATGACTGTGAAATATTAGAAGAGTGTTTCTGTATTCCTTCTGCTGTATAGATTAACAAGTGGATCATCATGTTAACTCTCTCTCACACACACACACACACACACACACACACACCACAGTTGTGTTGTCATAAAAAAAAACATTTCACGTATATTTTTCTGTCCAGTAATATTACTGTAGCAGTACATGGTCCATATATGTAAGATCAAGACTTGTAGTTTGCTGGGCATTTTCCTATAAACAGAGAAGCTGTTATCTTTTGCCTTTCACATGTGATTAAAATATGTATGCCTGAGTGCCATGTTTACTTTGTGTATACATGCACATATATATCTATATGTCTATATATATATATATATATATATATCTATATATATATATATCTATATATATATCTATATATATATATATATATATATATATATATATATATATATATATATATATATATATAAAAATATATATGTATATATATATATATATATATATATATATATATATATACGGGTTCCATACACTAGATCGAATTTTCACTAATTTGAAATAGTGCATGGAATGCTCACTGCAGCGAAAGTGAACTTAATCGAAAATGCATTTACGCGAAGTTCAGTACAACGAACGGGTGTTGTACTGAACTTCCGTGCAGTACTCATGGACCTTAGGGTTAGGGCTATCCCCTTACCATGACCCGTGCCCTAACCCTAAGGTCCGTGATGACTGCAGCCGAGTGAAAGACATAGCAATGTCCTCCACTATGGTGCGATAGTCACGAACCTTAGGGTTAGGGCATGGGTTAGGCTAAGGGGATAGCTTTACTAACTATCCCCTTACCGTAACCCGTGTCCTAACCCTAAGGTCCGTGACTATCGCACCATAGTGGAGAACATAGTTTGCTTTTTATGTCCTCCACTGTGCTGCAGTGTTTTCGGTGAAGTGCACTTACGCAAAAGTTCACTTTCGTTAAAGTGAACTTTCTCAGAAGTGAGGCTTCCTTTTACAAGTTCGAAGTAGTCAATTTTCTTTCTTGTAATAGGACTCCATATATATGTGTGTGTGTGTGTAAATATGTATATATACATATATAGTGTTCTCAGACATCAAATTGCATCTTTGACCACTGACAAACATTGGTCTGTCTGTTTACAGAGCCTGCTGTTAATCTTCTAGTTAACAGACTGCATGTGAGGATAGCTTTTGGTTTAGGCCTCCCCCCTGCATATGTACGTCTGCAACATGTCCTTCCATTTCACAGTTGCAGTGTCGTCAGTCTGAATGCCTGTTCCACTGCTGGTTCACCAAGGTGTTACAAATAATTGCCCCATTGGGGTTTTGGTTGTCTTATCTTTCTTCTGCTGTATTGTTGCTTGTGGGGTTTCATGTCATCCAAGAAGCGTAAATGCAAGTGTGGGAGACAGATTCCCCATAAATACCATCACAAATAGTGTCTGTTTTGACTTGGCACTGCACACAACCATATGTCCTGTTCTATCTGTCATGCCTTTGCTCCCAAAACCCTTCGTAGTAGGGTTTCTTCTTTAGCGCTTTATCTTGAAAATTAATGTCTTCTAGCTAAAGGCATGATGGAGGGAAGAAGAAGGCCAAGAAATCTAGGCCAGAATTTTTAGTTGTTTGGCCTCTGCCGGTCTTCCTTCTCAAGGCAAGAGATAGCTCAGAGGTTCATCCGTCTTCATTGTTGGATACTTCTGCTGTGACCAGGTTGGAGGCTGACGGGGATCCAACTTTACGCACGTCTGAGGAGGCATTGCAGATGTCTGCTTTGGACATTCAGGAGGAACTTCAGCTGTTTATTTCTGAGGGGCCTAGGGGTATTCCCCAAATTTTAGTCAGAGAAGAAGTCCCTACTACAATTATTGAATGCTGTCTGGGGTCAGAGACTTCCGAATTTTTTAAGGCGAATGTCTCATTAAAGAAAAAGCAGAAGACTAAACATGTGTCATCAGTGCCTAAGGATCCATAGAGTGAATGGCATTCCTTCACTCAGGGGTTGTTTAGTGCTTTGATGGCTTTAAAACCTCCTCAGGGAGTTTCTATTCCAGCCCCTCCACTTGGTCCTCTACTCCACTTAAGAGACCCAGAGAAAAGGATTCCTCTAAGAAGGAGGCAGATTCCGATTCAGAATCCCTTACTTACTATTCCCATATTCTCTCTCCTTTGGACTATGGATCACAGGAAGATGAATCTACCAGTCCTGATACTCACTTTGAAGAGATTTCTCCTGGAGACACTATCTCTAGGATGATGGTATTCTTTAAATAGGATTGTGCTCAAGTTTCTGAGATACAAAAAATGTATTATGAGCTACTGCAGATGGAGTATCCCAAACATTCTGCTGTACCTTCTGTTTTGGTTGCTTTGTTGGATGCCTTTTCTAATGCCTATAAGGCTCTAGATTCTTAGCCCCCTGCCCCAAGAAACCTAATAGGTTCTATCGGGTGCCAGAGGACTGTAGAATTTTGTACAAGTGTCCTTCTCGTGACCCCTCAGTGGTGTCAGTAGCTTCTGACAAGCCTTCTCAATTGCTTCCTTTTCCTAAGTTACTGCTTTCTGATAAAGATAGAAGAGCTATGGAAAGGCTGGGCAAGAAGGTCTATACCTCTGCTACCTTGGCTTTTAGAGCTGTTAATTATCAGACCCATATATCCAGGTACTTATTGGCTCTGCTTTCCCAAGCCTGTCAGGTGATTTCTGATCTTCCAGAGTCTGAAGGTAAAACTTCTGCCCTTTCCCTTTTGGGGACTTCCTCCCAGGCGGCTTGTCATTCCATCGACTGTAGTTATGATGCAGCAGATCCTTCTTCTAGGGTTGCTGCTTTTGGGTCAGTGAAGAGGCAGTATTCTTGGCTTCATCTTCAACCTTTGCCTGATGATATTAAGGCTAAGTTGATGGATGCCCTTCTAGATAATAAACACTTGTTTGGCGAAGCTATGCTGACTTATTTAAGTCCCTTCAGGATAAGGGCAAGGCTTTACAGGAACTGAAACGTGTTTGTTTCTCCTGTGCATAAATTTCAGAGAAACTACCCCAATAAGCCATTCTTTGTTTGCAGGTAATCTTGTTCTCCTGCTAAGGGTAAAAATGTTGGCAAGTGGGCTCCTCCTCCTAAGACTACTCAGACTTCAGTGCCTCAGAGGTCTCCTTTTCCTGATAAACTAGGTGTTGTCTGACTATCCTAATCTTCCCAGCCACTTTTGTCTCTCTCTCTCTCTCTCTCTCTCCCAAGATTATTTCATGTCCTGGAAACCTCTTCTCCCTTGTTATAGGAATTCCCCAGCCCCCTGTCCTTATTTCCAGGGGTGCTTCAAGATGTTTTGATTCAGGGTACTGTTCAAGAGGTATCTGTGTCTGAAAGGCCCAAAGCGGTAAGGGGTTTATTCCATGATGTTTCTAGTGTTCAGGAAAGAAGGTACCAAACTAAACACTTTTTTGAAGGTGCCCTCTTTTTGAATGTTGTTCCGTTCAGACTTTTTTCCCCTTTTTTGCTTCTTCAGGCTTATCTGGTGTCTCTGGATCTCAAGGATACTTATCTCCATATCCCCATTCATCACCTTTTCAGGAAGTTTTTCTATTGATTCCTGGCATTTTCAGTTCTCTGCTTTGTCCTCTGGATTTTCTACTGCCCCAAAGGTATTCACAAAAAGCCTCACTCCTATGATTATTTTTTTTGTAGGCTTCAGGGAATCCAAGTCTTTCCTTACTTGGACAACCTCCTGTTTCAGGCATCCGCTCCAGAGGTCTTGCTGCAAAATATTCATTTTACCATTTCCTTTCTGCAAAGCTTGGGGTTCACAATAAACTTCAAAAAGGCTTTTCTGACTCCTTTTAAGGACCATGTTTTTTCTGGGGTGCACAATCTAGACTGTGCCTATGCTGGCATCCCTGCCTCCTCTCAAGGCCTTAACACCCATTTCCTTTTTTCAAACTCTTCTTCCTCTGGCCACTATAATGGCCAGGGAATGTCTCAGAGCTCTGGGTTCATCGCCTTCACCAATTCTATGCTCCCTCTGAAAAAACTCCAGATGATAAAGTTTCAGTGTTTCTGAAGTCATTTTGGCTTCAGCATGCACATCCCCTAGAAATCATAGCTCCTTTTCTGCTATGTCTCAAGAAGAAACTTCAGTGGTGGATTCAGCAGTTGTCTCTAAATCCAGGGTTCCATTTTCATCCCCCTCTTCCCTCTCAGTAGCTTTTCATTGATGCTTGAGATGTGTGTTGGGGAGTGGCATTTGGCTCCCTAAAGGTGCAGGGTGCTTGAATGCCTCTTCAACAGAAAGAGTACATCAGTGTCAAAGAGATGAAAGCTCTTCTGGCTTTTCATCTTCTCTTCTACCCGGGACCTCTCAACTTGTTTACAGACAGTAGCACAGTGATGTATGTAAACAAACAATGTGGGAGAAGATCTTAATCTCATTTGCTGGTAAGCTGGTATAGCTGAAAATCTCAGGTTTTCCCTACATGCCGTATTATTTTTTGAAACATCTCTTCCTCAGCGGTTTCATATTCACCCAGCCTTTTCTTTATTTCGACCTCTGATTTTTGCAGCTTTATCATGTCATCTGAATATCTGTTAAAGCTTCTTCCATTTTGTTTCCAGCCTTTTGATGTTTGTGTTGATATACTCCATCAATGTTTTGTTTATTTTAACCAGGTCTGTATATACAGTTGTCTTATATCTTCCTGCAGGTTACTGGAAGTCATGTCTGAAGATTGCATTGCTTTTTCCTGAACAGCTGCAGAACTCTCCCCAGTCAGTGTTTCTTCCTCACTTTTTGTAGCTAATTTTTTCCAGGTCTTCTGTATTTCTTTATTCCTGGCATCCAGACAGTGCATTTATAGACAGTTACTGAGGTTTACCCATAAACACAAGTCTACTGCCCTTCTCTGCTGAGTTTCAGTTTTCATACTGGGAGAGCTAGAGATATGCTGTTACTCAATGTGCAGCCATCTTGGAAGTCCCACTTTTTTCCCCTTCTCTGCAATCTGCCAGTGAGAAGGTGCTACACACTTTGGATGTACATAGATAACTCAGATTTTATTTGAATAAGACTAAGACTTTTTGCAAAAATATCAGCTCTTTGTTTCCTTTCATCTTAGGTCCTTATGACTGGCTGTGTCCAAGCCAACTATTTCTTGCATTTTTAAAGCAATTTATTTTTGTTATTCCCTTCATGGTAAGATCATTCCTTCTTCTGTTAAGGCTCATTCTAACAGATCTGTGGCTTCTTCTAGTGCTTTTTTTCAAGGGTTTGGATACTAACTCTATTCTTGCGGCAGCTACCTGGACTTCTGTGCATATATTTACCAAGCACTACAAGTTGGATGGAATTTCCAGAGATAGAGCTGGTTTTGCTAGGGCCATCCTGCATGGGTTCCTAGAGAGCTCTGCTAGTCTTTCCTCCTTCTTCCTGAGCTTTGGCACTCTCCCTATTGTAATGAATACTGCAACAGTGAAATGGAGGGACATAGTACAGTTGCATAAAATCTTACCATAACAGTAGCCGCCCTTTTCTGCACGGTTGCAGTATTCACTCCCACCCTCCACCCCCGGGTCCATTTCTCTTCCGGATGTAGTGACTACCTCTCTTTTCCTTAGAATGACATTCCTACTGTGGCTCTCAGTTCTGAGGATCATGCATCTGGATATCATATTTATGGCCTATGGTACGTGAGAAGCATATGTGTGAAGTACAGCGTACTTTAAAACAAACTAAAGGCTTTAGTATACTGGCTGGGCATCAGGCCACCCTTGGCAGGGGATCCCTATTGTAATGAATACTGAAACAGTGAAGAGAAGAACATCTACCATCATGGTAAAATTTTACACAACTGTACTATATATATATATATATATATATATAGAGAGAGAGAGAGATTGATCTCTCTCTCTCTCTCTCTCTCTATATATATATATATATATATATATATACACACACACACACATATATATATATATATATATATATATATATATATATATATATATATATATATATATATATAATATATAATTTATATATATATATATATATATATATATATATATATATATATATATATATATATATATATATATACACACACACACACACACACACACACACACACACACACACAGGATTCTGGAATTCATGATTATTTACTGCTATGAAAAGTATATTCTGTTTAACTATATCATTTTCAACGTAGTTAAAATTGCAATTTTCATTATTTTTATTTATTTTATTTTATTTTACATTTGTTGACCAGGCTAGTCCAGCTGGATATATGTCCATTTTCAGTGGAGGCCCGGGGAGAAAAGCTCCACAAATTACAACAACATAAAAGGTCAAGAGAAAGACATTAACAGTAGAATTTGGTACATAAGAAGTTTTTAAAAAAAATAATACAAGCCTAAGATATATATTTTATATTTCAGTAGGGGTAGGGAAAGAAATCTTTATCTAAGAATAGATGAACAAGACAAAGACATTTACATTAGAAATGGTGTATTACAAATCTTTATAACATTCATTGTATTTATATTTGTCTTCATCCACCCTCTTTGTCACTATCATTTCACTTGCAAATATTTATTTTGTGTATTTTTTTTGTTTTGTTTTTCCTCCATTTCTTTTTCTATTATATATAGCAATGTGTGATAAGAGACCTTGGGACCCAGGTGGACAGTAGTCTCTCCTTTGATAGTCACATCACCACAGTAGTCAGGAAGTCCTTCTACATGGCACACCTCATCATAAAAGGGTTCTCATCCAGGAAAAAAGAGGTCATCTCTACTCGACACTCATTAGGCCCACTATAGAGTACAACGCCCCTTTTGGAATGTACCTCACAAGACATCTGCAGCAGCTGGAAAGGCCACAGAAGTACCTCACAAAGAGGATTACTGGACTCAAACAAATGCCCTACACTGACCGCCTCAAAAAACTCCAGCTTTACTCCGTAGCATATCGCCTACACAGAGGTGATCTCTGCCTAACATATAAAGCTATGTCAAACCCAGAGCTGTTGGACATGCTACACCTAAAGAAATACCAATCCCTCCAAGCTACACGCTCTAGCGACCTAAACCTTGTCACCACAATAAAAAGGACATGCTGGAGGGATAGATTCCTATCCCAGAGACTTCCCATACTCTGGAAAAGGCTACCCATCTATGTCAAGCAAAGTTCTTCATTAGCACTCTTCAAGAAAAATCTTGATGAGTGGATGGGAAATAGGAAATACCCCATGGGGATCACTTCTGTGTCTCTGCTCGACAGTGGCACAGGAAAATAACTTTCCTGGGTGGTGTAAGCCAGGGAACCTTGTTGGCTAGGCTTGCGTAGGCCCTTGGGCTGATAGCTTAGTACCTACCTATGAACCTATGAACACACCAACCTGCCCCATCCCACTGGCAAGGCCTGGCAGAGTCCCTCAGGTGGAGACACCACCATCACAATCAATGGATGCAATCAGCTTGCCACAGTTGCCTCCAAACCTCATTCCCTATCTACACAACCTGTATCAGGTAAACCTGGACCAGCTGGTAGTAATGTGACTGGAGTTGACATCTTTGTCCCCTTTTGGCAGCAGACGGAGCTTGTAAAGTATATAATCAACAAGAGGTTGGATATGTACATTAACCTCATGCAGACCACTTTCCAGTGACTTATTAAATTGCATCCCTGCCCAGCACTGACTCCAATTTAATCTTGAGATTCTGAACATTTTTTGCTGATGGAAATGCAAAATTTGAGGTGCACTGGCAACCAGTTCAGTGAAAAATAAAGTTTTTAATTGGGGGAAGCAAATAAGAGATAGCCTCCACAGCAACTTTGATACTTTAATGCATTTAATAGAACAGTGCACAGTTTAGTTTTATTTAAGGGCAGCCAGTGTTTTCTAAAAGCATGCAAGCTATTTTTTCACATCTGGGAGAGGAATAGAGATAAGAAAAGAACAGACAGCATTTAGTGTAAGTAGGAACACATGCTGTAATATGTGCATTACCATGCAGTAACCTTAATTTTAGATTAGGTAATGCTTGTAGGTACAGTTGTTGATTTGGGGAAACTGTTCCAATCTGGAAGATTAAACTCCATTAATTCAAAATGTACATAGTTTTGTGTGTTTATTCTAAATTAATAGGGGCTCAGGTGTTCTGAAGATTTATTTTTTGTTTGAGAGTTTTCGTTACAGCAAAAAGAAAGTCTTAAAAATGTTACATAAGTTCAAGTGAAGATGAGAAGAAACATCTGTAAACAAGATCAGCCTACCACAAATATTAGCATGTGCAAATAAGTCAAAAATTGAAAATATACATTCAAAAATGTAATATATTGTAAATGGGAACAATAGTGTTTTATCATAATGGCTACTCTACAGTATCTTGGAATACTATTGGCCTTACAGGTATAGACAGAAATGAAAAGAGTACTGAATTATATTAAGAAATTCTGAATGCTAATAACAATGCTGCAGGTGATGCATTTTGAAAGAAATGGTGTTGCAAATTTGACAAAGAAATTATTTCAGGATGGATGCTCAGCAGAATATCAAGAGAGAAGTCATAACATTGAGTGCTACAGGAGCTTCAATAGTGATAGATGAGCAAAAAAGACAATATTGGTAGATTTGTGGTAATTTTAGGTTATTGGCAGGTGAGGATGGTTATGCTGGCATATAGTTATATTCCACCTAAGACTGCTGTTATGGACCTAATAATTTTGGAAGAAATAACCAGTCTTCAGCATGAACTATTAATTATAGGTAGGGACTGAAACTTAACTTACAAGAGTGAGTATGTGTTGGGGGACCTAGAAGACAAATATAATAAAAAAGGATAACTTTCTAAAGACCCTACTGAACATATTTGTTATGGAAGATTCAGTAGAAGGAACTCTGACAGAATTTACATATTATTCTCCAAGGTATAATAACTGAGCTAGACTGGATAGAAATTATAGTTCACAGGACACTGTGCATTTAACTGAAAGCTTTGACATACGTCCAATAACTATTTCAGATCATGCACCTTTAAAAACTAAGATAAGGATGCAGAATAATGAAGTAAAAATGAAACACTGGCACTTCCTCACCTACATGTTAGAAAGAAATTTAAGGAATGGGTATTGGAAATTATTTGTTATTAGGGAAGATAGAAATTCCTTCAGAAGGAATAGCTAGTGAGTGGGATAAAATGAAATGAGTTTATCATTTGTCAGCCTCTCTAAATGAGTCCTATTACTTCAAATCCTTTTCTCTTTTATTTCTCCCTTCTTTTTTAAAGTATTGCAGAATGAGAAGAATCTCACAGAACAAGAAGAGAAGCAACTGCAGAATGCTAAAGGGAAAATAAGGGAGCATTTAAATAATATGTATGAGAGTGACTGATGTTAACTATTTCTGAATAATAACTCTAGTGTACAAAAACTTTTATCACAATGACTTAGGCAACAAAAAGTCCCTCTCCGATGCACTGTTTTCTGGGGTGGTTATTTCTGTTCACTTTCAAGGAAGAAGTGATCAAACTACTCTTTTCTGAACGGGACTATTGTTTTGCTTCCTTGTATAGAAAAAGTTCTGTCTCTGAAATGGGTAAAATACATGCTTTTTGGGGCATGTAAAATATACATATTTTGCTGTAGGATATAAAATGACAGAAAATATTACTTTTTCCCAGAAAAAAGTTATTTGGGGTTCTCTTTTCATTAGAACACACAAGCATACCTTTCAACGGTCCAGATTTTTACAGAATGTCCAGGGTTTTCCCTCATATTTTTGGTATGTACCTCATAAGTGATTTTTTCTAGATTTTTGTGACAAATCAATGAGGATTAAATTCACTAAATAATGACAGGCATTTGAGTTTCTGGATTCATATCCTTCAGAAAATGTATGGTAACACAAGATCTTATATTCTAACATCTTTCTAAGTTTATAAGAGCAATACTTAAAATTTGTCCCTATTTAGGGGACTTTGCCCCCCATTATTTTTGGCTTTGTGTAGATTTTTTGTGCTGTCTGCCTTACCACCTTTGCTGTATTTTCCCGGCTATCTGGCAAATCTTCACTGCCACCCAGTGCCTGTCTTAACTCATCTCTGCACTCCACTTCACAGTCATCCTTTTTCAACTTCCACCATTTGATCTTTGGCACTATCCTCAATCTCCTTCTCTTCTTGATTGTTGTCATCCTACAGATCACCAGCCTATGTTGCCTAACTATGCTTTCCCCTGGCACCACTTTACAGTCTCCAATCTCCTTCAGACTGGCCCTCCTGCATAGGATATAATCCACCTGTGTGCATCTTCCTCCACTCTTGTACATCACCCTATGCTCCTCCCTCTTCTTAAAATATGTTTTCACCACAACCAACTCAAATGCCTGCCATTATTTAGTGCTGCTGCAATATGGAGGGAGAGCAGCCTGAGGACCACTTTCCAACATGGTGAAATTCCTGCGGGAGTACTGCTCGGTAAGTACAAGACTACAACTATGATGTAATCAGAATCTAGACCTGTCAACAGTAAGCATGAGGACTAAATATGTGTTTTTTTCCTTACTACAAACAGGTGACTGCAGTTATCCACATGTGTTTGGCAAGCTGAAAGCAATATTCAGATGTCTGGACAGATCCAGAGGTGCATTACAATACATACCAGAAAAGACAGCACAGATGGTTACCATGTACGACATGCTACACAATAGGAAAATGGCAAAATATGGTGGCTTGACAGTTGCTTGTGCTGGTGACCTACCCTAGAACTCCACTTGTCTGATGATGACATATCAGAACTATCACGGGATGATCAGGAGGACATAGGGGTGAGAAGAAATAGGTGTGGGTGACAGAGGATGTGGCCAAATGTCCTAACACAGGCAACACAGCAGTGTCTGACACACATCTTTGAATCATGGCAAGCCTTTTGTACAAATATACACACACTAAACAGTGATGGCCATGTGTTGCTCCACAGCAGCAGCACAGTACATGACTAATGGAAGGAAACCATTAGCTGTTTGCATTGAACATCATACACAATAAAAGCATAAGATATGCCAGTAAGGACATATACACAACATTCAGCAAAAAACACATCTGGATATATACAAAGGAAACATTACCACAGGGAGTCTCTCTCTGCAGGTTGCATCTCCAAAGAGGACCACACAGGCAAATATATGGGGTACAGGAGGTGTGCACAACAAAAGCTGTTGCACAGGTAGGATATCATCATACACATAACTAGCAAGGGAAGGTAGCCATAAAATAGCCATTACCACATGAAATCTAGGCCCATGCAGTATACAGGAGTGCGTCGGCACAACCATAGCAGAAAAGCAGGGGCTGTATACTAAAACTGATGCATCACACGTAACATTGTGTGATGTTTAACAGTGTAGTACAATACAGTAAACAGCATACAGCAGCATGAATAATTATAAACATCCAAAGAACTGTCTGAAAAGAAAATAAACACAATCCTCACATCCCGTGCCTGATATGGAATGTTACACAGAAGGCAACTCTTTGATGCAAATGTTATTGCTGCAGTATGACTCAGAGTTAAGAATATGTTCAAACATACACAGCATCCATTTCAGTGACTACACAACAGACTTGGAACATGCATCAGTGCTGGGGATACAGCAACATAGATACATGTGTATGTAGAATCACTGAGATATGTGAAGGTACACATGGGAAATACATGACAGCAGGGAGACTGAAAATGGGAACCGGTCCATAGAAGTGCAATGAGTGCTGGGGGTGACGCATGTGCAGTACCATATTAAAATGCCATAAGTGACACAGGTATGCATACTGAGGCATACTTGGGTATGCAAAAATGGCAGACAACAAGGAAATGTGTAATGTAGCAATCAAAACTGGATGGCAAAGTTATTATGCTGCTAGCCATGTAAATGTGTGCTATATGTCAACTAGCAAGACATGCAATACCAGAAGCATGGGGATAGTAACATATAGCATTACTGATCTCAATATCTGTACTAACATATACCAATGACACATAAGTACTACCTATCACAACTTGTAGTTAGTTACTTACTTAGGTCAGCAAAATGATCAGAAAAACCCTGTGGCATCAAAAATTTGAAAAAACACCTACAGATAAATTAGACAGTGGTCAGCACAGCAGTCGTCATTACCACAGGATTAGAATGACACAACAGGCACACATAGGATTAACCATCAGTGTTACTCTAATGCAGTCTAGGGAACCCATGCTGATGGTTCACACCACGGTCCTGGCTGCCCCTGCCACATCCAGAAACACTGATCCCACAGTGCTTTACTGAGAAGCTGAATATGGTGACACTACCATTTTGGTGCACAGTACAGGTAGGAGAATTACTGTGAAGTGCTTACCTGGACATGACTGCTGGGCTCCCAGTTAAGTGACCAACAGCAGATGTTCATGCACACTGCAACACAGACATTAATGTATGAGGGCCATGTGTGGGCCTAATGAGAAGGGATCTGCCTCTCCCCACTGGAGGTAATCTGTTCAGTACAGTTAGGGCACATAACACCTGGTTTGTACTACTGCACTGCTGTAGTGCTACCAAAACAAAGCTTTAAACAGAGTGTGTAATGGATACCACAGTGTTATACTGTACAACCAATGGTGCCATGACCTCTTTATGTCTGTGCTCCTGACTTTCATGGCACAGGTAAGTGTGCGCAGGCCAGAGCAGTGACATTGCTTTGAATGCTCATTTGCTTGCAATATTAGGCAGAAAACCTCTGACATATTTATTTGTTTATCAGGAAAGTCTGACTGGGTCATGAGGTACCCATTTTCAGTGGAGGCCTAGGGAGAAAAACTTCAGATACATATGGTTAACAGAATGAAAAACTAGACAGACATAATAAATTCATAACACTCAAGCACAAATATGAAAACAACACATTATTTTTTCAGAATAAAAACTCAACACACATAATAAAGTCCTACTGTTCAAGCATATTTACATAATAGATGATTATAATAATGATTATTAATATTCTAGAGGTCATGAAATATGGTGACAGATTATATTAGTGAAGGTGTAGGATAGTATGAGTAGAGAAGAGTAGGATGTGATAGAGAGGTAGTAGGAATAGATGTGGAAAAGGTACAAGTGTAACCTCAGGGGAGTATCTCAGATCAGTCTTGGGGCCTCTACTGTTTGGGATATACTTTTCTGAGGTGCAAGCCAAAACCAGTGGTCTGTGGCTGACCAAGTTTGCAGATGACTGCAAGCTGGGTGCTGTCTTAAATTCCCCTAGTGATGTCAACATCCTCCAAGAGGGCCTTACTCAAACTAATGACCAGTGCCAGAAGCATGACCTCAAACTGAATGCCAAGAAATGTATCATTATCCCCTTTGGGGAAAATGTCATCCCCACTAATTATCACATCAATAACAATGTACTAAGGACACAGTCAGTCATGAGGGACTTGGGCACCCAGGTTGATCGCAACCTGACTTTTGCCACCATGTTGACTCCACTGTACCGAAAGCTTTCTGTATGGCACATCTCATAAATAAGGGTATTTCATCCAGGAAAAAGGAGGTCATAACATCCCTGCACTCCTCCCTTATCAGTCCCATTATCAAATGCAATGCCCCCTATGGCATGTACCTTGCCAAGCACATGCAGCAGCTGGAGAGACCACAGTGGTTCCTGACCAGGAAAATCCAGGGTATCAAACACCTACCCTATACAGATAGGCTAAAAGCCCTGTCCCTCTACTCAGTCTCATACAGACTGCTCATAGGTGACCTGTGTCTGGCATACAAGGCCATCTCAGACCCAGCCATGATGGAGTTGCTACATATCCATAAGTCAAACTCCACTTGCACAACCCACACGCAAAGCCTTAAGCTGGTCTTTGACATTAATAGAACTTGTTAGTGGGATAGATTTGTGTCCTATAGACTCCCCCCATCTGTGGAATAGACTCCCTCTCCATGTCAAGCAGAATACCTCTGTAGCCCTCTTTAAGAGGAACATGGAGGACTGGATGGGAAACAGAAACTATACCCCTGGGATCCCACTTGTGTCCCTGCTGGACAGGGGAAACAGGTGCTGACTTTGAGTGAACATGGGCAAAATTCTTGGCTAGGCTTATAAGGGCCTCTGGGCCAATAGCCTAGTATCATCTTATGAACCTATGTGTACAGGAAGGGAGGGTAGGGTAAGTTAGTACTGGGGACAGAGAGAGTAGAGATAGAAAAAGGTATACAAATACCTCAGCCTGGGCTCATACAGGAGCAAATCCAGGCATTGGTGAAGTATTGTTTTAGAGAGGTTTTGAAGGAGGGCAGGTTAGTAGCAGTTTTGATAGTTAAAGAAAGGAAGTGCATTAGTGTTGCCACAGAGCAGGAGTAAAGGCTTAGGCCTGGGATTTTTTTTAGGCTTATAAGTTGTGAGGAGATGTTTGCCTCCAGATCTGAGATGTTTATTTGGGATATAAAAGTTGATTAATTGGCTATAAGCAGGGCAAGCTAGTGGGTTGTAGATGATTTTGTATACCATAGTAAGTCATACATATTGGAGGTGGAGGGGGAGTTCAAGACATCTGAGGGAATGTAGGGCTTTACAGTGATTAGTTAGAGGAGTTGCATTTATGGAAAAGTTGGCACTTTTGTTATAGCAGCTTCCTAGTTTTTTCTTAGGGAGGTCTTTAAGTTAGTTAGAATTGGGGCACCATATAACAGTGAGAGCAAGAGGTAGGTTTTGGCCAGGGTAATTTTGGTGGCTGCTGAGAGGAAGTTTTTATTTCTGTATAGCATGCCCAGTTTTGGTGTTTTTTTTTATACTGTTTTGTATGTGTAGGTCAAACTTGAGATTATCATCAATTGTGACACCTAGTAGTTTGGGAACCTGAACCAATTCAACTTCATTACTGTTGGCTGAAAAGATCTTGAAGTTTGTTTTGTTGGCAGTATGAGGTTTGTGGGTGAAGAGAAGAAGCTTTGTGGTTTTTTTTCGGGGGGGGGGGGTTCAGTAGGATTCCGGATTGGAGAGCCACGTTTCTATGGAAGAGAAAGCTTGTTGTGTTATGTGTTGTAGGTAAGTTAATGCATCTGATACGCAGATTATAGTGGAGTCACCTGCATATTGGATTAGAGTGCCTTCACAGGAGGATGTATGTAAGATATTGATGAACACATCAAATAGTAATGGGCCAAGGATGGATCCTTGAGGTACACCTCTGGGGGTTATGTAATATGGGGAGATAGAGCCCTTCCATTTTACTGCTTGCTGCCTGTCAGCTGGTTAGCCTGAAAACCACTGAAGTGAGGAGGAGGACAGACCAATGCTGGAAAGTTTTTAAGGAGTTTGGGGGAGATACCATGTCAAATGCTTCTGACAAATCTAGAAATACTGTAGATACTACTTTACCAGTGTCACAGGCTTTGTTGACGGAGTCCATGAAAGAGAATAAGGCTGTTTAATGTACTATGTACAGGTCTAAAGCCATGTTTAGTGTGGGAAAGTAGGTTGCTGTGTGTAAGATGGTGGAGAAGTTGTAGGTGTACACATTTTTCTATAATCTTAGAGGGGAACAAGATTGCAATAGGATGAAAGTTTGTAATGTCAGTAGGGTTGCTTCCCTTATGTAAAGGGATAACGTGTGATTTTTTTCATAGGTTAGGGAGATGTGATTCAGCTATGGCTCTATTAATTAAGATGCTAACAGGAAATGCTATTGCCTCTGCAGCAAGCTTTAGGTACTCTGGTGGGAGGTTGTCAGCTGAGGTTGAGCAAGGTTTCAGTTTTTGCAGTAGTTTTTTTTTATTTTTCAGATAGAGGGATGGGTTAAAAAGTAAGCTGGGGTGGTTTGGTTTTTGGTTATGAGTGAGGGGTTGGTTGTGTGTGTGATGTGTTGGGTGTTTGGGAGGACTAGTATAGTAGTGAGTTGGGGTGGATGAGTTTGGTTTGCTTTTAGGTCGGATATGGAATGTATAAAGTATGTGTTAAATTTGGTTGCTGTTTGAAGAAGTGGTATATTGAAACTATCCAAAAGCTAACTAAACAAGACAATTACATTAGGTCACTCCTTAGTAAACTAAAACTATGTTCACCATCAGCTGACATTCTAACCCCCCCATTTCTTAAACATGCTGCTAATTCGATTGGTTACCCCATCTCCATAGATCCATACAAGAAAATGCAGTCCCTGATATAGGCTTAAAATGACCCACAAGGACAGTTAGCCTGGTACTAATCTATGAACCTATGAACCTATGAATCCCTAAACAACACTACAATCACTGTCAAAACTCACACTAAACTCCTTGGTGTGACAATAGAGGACCAAGTCATATTCAGCAAAGCATTAAAAAAATTAGGATTACTATACAGACACAAAAAATTCCTCTCAGAGAAATCCAAACCCACCCTTGCTCAGACTTTCCTGCTCCCCACTCTATTCTATGCTGCCCCTATCCTCACTAACCTTAAATCCAATCTCATATCTAAACATACAACAAAGATGCTAGATTTGCTGCTAACATGCCCTGTCGATCTGACCACTGTCTATCTCTGAAAAGCTTGCAATGGCTAGAGTTCCACCATCAACTCCTTCTACCTCATCTATACCTAACTCATTCCATTCCTAACTACCCAACCTCTTGCCCTGCTTTCTCCTCCCTGATATCTTACTATATTCCAAATTGTGCTAGTCAAAGCTCACAACAGAACCTTCACAATGTTTACATTTAGGGGTGCCACCTTTTCAAATGCTCAAAGTGGGACATTTTTTGTAGAAATGTCAGATTTTGCAGGACAAAACATACTCACAACCAGTACAAAGGATAAAACTTCACCTTTTTGCCAAAATAAAAGCTTATTCTTGTAGCATTTGAGTTGCTTATGCTATTTCATATAGCATTTAGGTGCTTCAGAAAAAAATAACTGTTTTATGAAACTATTAAAGAAAACTTAGGAAATATTTTTGTCCTAAAATCTCAGGACATCTGCCATTTTTTCAATTTTTTCGCAGGACACAACTGCCCAAAGAGGGACTGTCCTTCGCAAAGCAGGACAGGTGGTAACCCTATTTACATGCCAAAGAAAAACACTGGCAGACTCTTATGTAGCCACTCTTTAGCATGCACTTAGAACAAATTACCCCCACACATACGTTCCATAACCAATGCTATCTTCTTCTTCAAAAAAGAGCTAAACGCCCACTTGCTAAGCTCATGGTCTTGCTCATGGCATGATCCCAGCTAAACCCCACACTAATCTATCTACCAACTGCCTCCATCTCCTTTATACACTAAACTGTTACTGTTCTCCCACTTTAGTGCTTGGGAGTCTTTTCTCTCACTGTACAACATTGTGGTTTATTACTTTGTATATAGTTTTGTCTTTTTCTTTTTTTTTGTCTGTACTCACCTTTACATTGTAAAACATCATTGCTTATTAATTTTGTATATACTATTTTTGATGTATTCACCTATACTATATGTACTAATACAAAATAGTCTAATTTTGCATCTGTTCATGCTCATAGTCCAACTTTATTGTATTCCACTTTCTTACTAACTTGTATACTGTAATATTTGAGTAACTCTGAAGCTTTTCTCTTCGAGCTTCTGCTGAAAAAGAGCATTAGCCCAATCAGACTAACCCAGTCAACAAATGTAAAAATAAATAAATGGTATATTAGGGTATGGACTGGGATTATTTTTATTTTCTGTGTTGAGTAGTGACGTTACAGAGGACCATAATATCTTAGGGTTGGTTTTGTAGTTATCTTGAATGAAGGAATAATATGATTTTCTGTCATCTAATTGTCTTTTTGTTTGATTGTGGAGTTCTCTGTATAACTGAAGATTTATGTCGTTTTTATACTTTTGACAGGCAGTCCATGCTTTTTCCCTGTCTTTCATTAAAATTTGATATTATTTGATGAGCCATGGGGAATGGTTATTTTTTATTCTTTTTGCTCACTGAGGGGCTAGGGAGTAAAGAATGCTTTGAAAGGTGCTGTTAAAATGTTCAACTGCATCATTAAGGGGAAGTCGTTTTAGGATGGATCATTCTATAGCTTTTAAAGCTTCATTAAATACCTCTTCACTGAAGTTTTGTAGGTTGCATATAGTTGATAGTCCTGTGAGTATAGGCTGGTAAGTGATCACTTAAGGAGGTGGAGAGCGTGCCTAAAGATGTAAAGTTAAAAGGGTTCCAGACTATCCAGTCCGGAGTGGAGTGTTGGATGTTATTTTTGCTATATCTGGTAGGAGTATTTATAAACTGATAAGTTTGTTGGGTGGTGTGAGGTTAGTGTCTGCCAGTCAGTGTTCACATCCTCTAGGATAATGGTTTCGTTTGGTATTGTTTCAGATATCCAGGCTAGAATATTTTCTAGAATGGGAATGTTTTGCCCAGGAGAGATGTTTAAAACAATTATGCAGATGTTCTCAGATGAGTTAAGGTTTAGAAATCTTATAAGGATTTCGGCTGTGCAGAATTTGGTATAGAATTCAAGTATGGAGAAACTATCAAGTGGTTAGGGAAAATTAGATTTACATTCTACATTTTGAGTGCTGTTGTTTATGCTGCTTCATGACTTCGGATTCATTGGCTCAATTTCCACGGGTGTTACGAGACACCATGGATGGATCACAACTTTCTTTGGATAGCTTTGTTAGTAATGCCTTGGACAGAGGTGAGAGGCAGCTAACTACCAGAACTGGTGGCGATAGAGGTAATATATTGTGGGATAAATGGGAAGATGAACGTAAAAAACGTTTCCCTAATCCTTTTTGCAGTATCGGCAGGAAGAACTGTGTACCAGATAATGCAGAACAGAAATCTCTTTTTGACAGCTTAGAGAAAAAGATGATAAAAGAAACTGCCACCTTTTTTAACATTTGTGGCTTACAACGCTACATTGACACTGAAACTACACCCAGGGGACTAAGGGCGTTCAAAGACCCTACTACGCCCTTTGATCTCTCAAAAGAATCAGAGGTATTGTTTCATAAAAGGTGGGTTGCTGCAGCACACAACTGCACTACACAGTGGCTACAGATTCTGGTAGAAAGAGATAGCCTAAAGCAGAAAGAGTTGTGTGCTGAAATCAAAAAAACTTGCAATGACATTTCCAAAGGTGCATCCTCATCCTTTTTGGATGATTTTCTAAAACAAATGAATGATAAGTTAAAAGACTATGAACTAACACTTATTGATCGCAAAAAGCAAATTAATAAGAGATTTACGTGATTATGAACTGAACAAGGCGTTCATCTCAAGAACCAATCGTAATAAGGGGCGGAAACAAGTGAGGTTCCAAACGGAAGCTGACAGAACACGCTCCCTGAATTCATCGGCTTCTGCGTCAGAAAATGGTTATACATCCTATGAAGATGAGGGATTGGACACTGACTTTCCACACTTGCCAGTAGCAGAGAATCCAGAACAATTGAGACATAATTTTCGGAGGGAAGGTCCGCAACAACAGAGAGACAACTCGCGGCTTAAACGCCAGCGAGAATACCAGGACTATATTCCCTCAGAATCGACGAGACGGGGAGGCTACAAGCGAGGAAGATGGTAGTGAGTTGTCCAACTCATTGAATAGTTATGTTGTTAACTTATCTAATTTTGAATTAAGTAATGACGAACTTTTAATATTGAATTTAGGTTTAAAGTTCATTCCAACTGTGGTCTCTAGGTTACATGACATGCAAATGGATACATATAAATTCAGTCGTAAATTGTACTTGAAGTATTTTTTTAGTCTTAACACTAATCAGCAATGTATAGATTTTAATTCTGATGATTCTAGTTCTAATAACAGTTTTTATTCTTGTTTGTCTGATGAATCTACTAATGCTTATGTTAAGCTTAACACTGACAAGGTTCCTTCTAAAAGTGATTTCTTTCCCCTGATTTATAATCAAGACATTGCTAGTTTCATTAAAATGGTAAATCATTCGCTGGAAATGGGACATCAGGAATTTATGTCTAATTATAGTAATATTGAATATAACATGTCAAAAAGGGATTGGAAAATCTTAGTGAATCTCAGCAAGAGAAATAATGTTGTTTTTAAACCTGCTGATAAGGGCAACAAATTGGTTGTCTTAAATAGTATGGATTATTTGAACATGTGCATGCAACATCTTGAAGACAGCAATACTTATGAAAAATGTGAGATACATAAATATCAGGAGGCTATATTAAAATATAGTGAATTGATACATAGGGGTTATAGATTGGGCTATTTTGAAATGAAAGATGTGAAAAACAAATTCCATACTGAAGGCTGTAGGAAAGCTTATTTTTATTGCCTGCCCAAGATTCATAAAGGCCTTGACAAACTTACAGGTCGCCCTATAGTTTCTGGCTACAATTACTTTTTAAAGAATATAGGTATTTTTCTGCATAATTATTTAATTCCCCATGTGAAAAAATTACCTTCTTTTTTATTAGATGTTTTTGATTTTTTGAATAAAATTAAAGGTATAAAATGGAATCAAAATTTATATTGGTTGTCTGTAGATGTAAAAAGCTTGTATACCAATATAAGCCATGACTTTGGGTTAGAGGCCTTGAGACGGTTTTTGGGTCAGTCACCTGTTTCTGAATTTGTGATTGAGTTAATACATTTTTCATTAACAAACAACTATTTTGAGTTTAATAACATTATGTATCGCCAGAAACAGGGTACAGCCATGGGGGCTCCATTTGCCCCCATGTATGCCAATTTGGCAATGGGACTTTTTGAATATGAATACATTTATAAACATAAATTTTTCCAAGACTGTGTCATCAAATATTATAGATTTGTAGATGACCTGATTTTTTTGGTAGAGGGGGATCAATCAAGGGCTGTAGAATTCATTTCGGACTTGAAACATAACAGGTTTGGACTGGATTTTGATGGACTGACCATGGGTCCTAAGATACCCTTTTTGGATGTCATTTTGGACATTTCCAGTGGTTATAAATTAATAACCTCGGTTAACAGAAAGTTTGAAGGTCCGACTGATTATGTATACGGTACCAGTGGACATGTTCCCCATATCAAACATTCCTTACCATATGGTGAAATGTTAAGATGTTTTAGACTTTGCAATGATGAAGATGTATTTAATAATGAATTAAAATTAGTTTGCAATTCATTCCTTACAATAGGATATAATATATCCTGTCTGAAGGAATGTTTGAATAAATTATGGAAATATATTAATAAAAATAATGAAGGAAATGTGAGAGAAAAAATGAGATCAGAAGCCAATATGCCCAAAATAAAGTGGAAAAAACAAACTTTTGGTGAAGACATATATTTTGTCACTACTTATGGCTGTTATACTTCTGAATTTGTTAAAAATGTTTCTCTATTTTGGAAGTATTTTAGTTCTCTTGATGAAGTCAAATCTTGGTTAGATGTAAATTTAAAATTTTCATATAGAAAGGGCAGAAGTATCAAAGATTTATTGGTGCACAGTAAATTTAAGATACCCATAGAGGGCTTGGTGAAACAAGTCAGGCTACAAGGAACCTATCAGTGTGGGAAATGCAAGGCATGTAGCTTTGTTATTTGTAGTTTTAGTCATATAAATGGCATTCCTTTCAATGTCCATGGCTGTTTTAATTGTAAAACAGAAGGGGTAATTTATGCATTATCATGTCCTTGCCAAAAGTTTTATATTGGGGAGACAAAAAGACCTTTTAAGGTGAGATTACTGGAGCATGTTAGAGACATAGTTAATGTAAAGAATGAGAGCCCTGTGGCTCAGCATTTTTTTGAAAAACATAATAGTGATGAAAGGCTGCTTAAAGCCTCAATTTTGGAGCAAGTATCTAATAATGATGTTGATATATTTAGAATTAAACAGTTATTACTATATAAGGAAACTGTATATATTTTAAAGTTTAAAACTTTATGTCCAAATGGTCTTAATGAAGATTTCAATTGGAGAATGCTGTCTAAGTAATTAACTTTTATTGCATTGATTGTTTAATTATATAATTGGCTCAACCTGTATATAAGACCTGTTGGTTTTCATTTGAGTTATACTCCTGGAAGGCGAAGGCCGAGACGTCAGAGTTTTTTTGTATCTTTGAGAATAAATCGAGCTTGGTGAATCCTGCTTTGTTGTTCGTTTGCATATAGTTGATAGTCCTGTGAGTATAGGCTGGTAAGTGATCACTTAAGGAGGTGGAGAGCGTGCCTAAAGATGTAAAGTTAAAAGGGTTCCAGACTATCCAGTCCGGAGTGGAGTGTTGGATGTTATTTTTGCTATATCTGGTAGGAGTATTTATAAACTGATAAGTTTGTTGGGTGGTGTGAGGTTAGTGTCTGCCAGTCAGTGTTCACATCCTCTAGGATAATGGTTTCGTTTGGTATTGTTTCAGATATCCAGGCTAGAATATTTTCTAGAATGGGAATGTTTTGCCCAGGAGAGATGTTTAAAACAATTATGCAGATGTTCTCAGATGAGTTAAGGTTTAGAAATCTTATAAGGATTTCGGCTGTGCAGAATTTGGTATAGAATTCAAGTATGGAGAAACTATCAAGTGGTTAGGGAAAATTAGGGCTATTCTATCACTTTTTTTTGTGCCCTGTCTACTCTGATAATGCTGTAACCAGTGGGAAGAATTTCAGTATCTTTTATTTTTGGATTTAGCCAAGTCTGTAAAACAAGGGTGTCTGGGTTAGAGTAGGTTAGCCAGACATGAAAGTGTGTCAGTTTATTACACATACTCCTGATATTAAGAGTGATACGTTTTAGTTTTTTTGTCTGTGTAGTAGGAATGGGTCCTGGGTTGGGGTGAATGTCCCAGCACAAGCTTAATCCCATGAAAGTACATCTAGTTGTTTTAGGAGTTTTAAGTAATTTGGGCATTTGTATCAGTTTTAGGATGTAGTATTTAGTATTGAGGACTTTAGGGTGGGAATAGAAGAAGATTTCTATAGAGATCAGTGTTGGAGTTATTTGGGAGAAGCTTATGGTGGAGGGATTGAGTGGTGGTTTTGAGGTAATAGTTGAGGTATGCTTTTGTAGGAGTGTTGCTGGAGGAGTTGTTAGGGTAGAAAGGAGAAGAAGAAAGAGAAATGAGAGGCATGAGTAAAACAGCATGATAGGTATGGAGTGAGATAGATTATATGGAAGTACAGGGGGGAATTAGGGCTGTTGGAAGTAAAGCAGTTATACGGGTAGATTTTAAGTGAAAATACTGTGGGGTAGTAGAGTAGAAAATGGGGATGTGGTTAAACTAACATGGGTGAGGTGTGGGAGGGGGACATTGTTTAGTAGACTGATTGAAGTGTAGTTGGAATTGGAGGGAGTTTGCAGGAGGTGGAGTTAAAGGAAGTATAAGTTTATAAAAGAAGAGCAGTAGGTTGTCCTTGTATCTTCTCTGGAATGTAAGGAATAGAGGAGGAGTATTAAAGGCAGGAGTATAATGATGTAGTCAAAATAAGAAAAATGAGGGTTTATTTGGGAAAAGAAAATGATACGATGTGGAATAGATAGCTACTACTGGGAGGGTCTGATTATAAATGGATATAGTGCAAAGCAGTATGGGAGGGAGAAAGATAGTTGGGAATGGGGCTAAAAATTAAAAAGAGATAAGGAAGAAGAAAACAAGAAGCAGAAGTGTATGTATAGAAGTAGTAAAGTGATTTGGGGAGGGCTGTCGAAAAAGAGTCACAAGTAAAATGTGTATGTAGGAAGTATAATATGTCCATGGACATATGTCCATGCACATCAGATAAACTCCCAATTATAGTCCTATGGACAGTAACATACCATTGTGGGGAAGGTTATCCATTATTACTAGACTCTGCATGGGACAGCATGTTATGGTCATCACGATGTCTATCATTTGATGTCCCCATGTCATCAGAATGCTGAGACACATTATCCTCCCTATTGGAGGCTACACCATGAACCATATGTCTGTCTCCTTCTGGGAGGAACAGTGACCCCAGTGCAGTGGCCTGTATGCCATTGGCCATACTATCAGAGTGAGGTCATCACATCCCACCTAAGGATCAGTGGATAAGCTACAGGATGATGCAGGTAGTGGATGTGCTGCAAAAAGAGACCAATGACATATGTCATATACAGTCATAGAAGTCAAAAGATGCATAGCACTGGCATTCAGATGAGTAAATAACAACACTGCTAATGATTAGGCAAATCGAACAAAGCAGCACTGGATAAAAAGCCTCTGCAGAACCAAGAAAATATAGTATCCAAACAGAAGAGGCTCACCACGACAATGTAATAAAGTTAAAACAATTTAATAACTGCAGTAAAAGTAAGCGCTTTCACGTTTCAACAACGCTTCCTAAGACTTTAAAAAAGTCTGAGGAAGCGTTGTTTTAATTTTATTACATTGTCGTGGTGAGCCTCTTCTGTTAGGATACTACTGCTAATGATTAACTTACAAGGTCGACATGCCCATGAGTGGTTCAGGAACTCTGTATGACAGAGGTACACCATGTCAATTACAAATTAATCAAATATGACAGATAATGTCATTACAAGTAGCAGAACATACCCTGACATGTCCTCCTGGTGAGGGTTGAAATGACACTGTCATGGAAAAATTACACGTACAATATTCAGTAGTAAGCATGTACAAGGCATCATGTAGCATTAAACCTGATGTATGACTCACAGCAAATAAGATATGCACATATTGGATGGGCAATGGTGGTATCTGCTTGGAAGGATCCTGTGCAGGTGAAGAGGACCACATTAGTCATGAAGGGCACTTACTCAATTATCAATAGTGAACAGCAGAAAACATCTAGACATCCTTACCAGGTATGTCCTTTCTGGTTGAGGAGGGTATCATCCGACATAAAGTGGATCCTGTGGTACATAATATAAAACAACCATGTGAGTGTAATACACAGTCTTAACAGGAGGCAGAGGCACACAACAATAAAAACAGCAACTATGGATCAGAGAAACAGGACTTGGAGAAACTTACATGACAAACAGTGCATACATCATGCAGATGTACCTGGGTAGGGAAGAAATCAACATTAATATCAAAGATTATGGGTGGGGTAAACAATGCTGCACAATATCAGCAGTATGAACAACCTTACCAGGTCTGCTTGTAGCAGATGGTTCCTAGCCAGTGTCTTGTGATGATGTATCTGTAGGTTAAAATGGTACACAAACAACAACATGTGATTATACTCCACAGGCATAACAGGACACAGAGCCAAACAGCAACTATGGCTCATACTAACAGGATATGGAGACATTTACGTGACGTGTTCCTGATGTTCAGATGTTAATGGGCATATGCTGACAGTGTTATGTATGTAGTGTATTGGTAATATAACATGCTATAAAACTTACATTGTTCATCCCATCCACATCATGTGTGCTTCCATGTCCATGGCATAGCTCTGAAGTGTAACAAAAATATAACAATACATTAAGAATTATGCAGTAATGGCCTTCAGTGAGAATTGGTGTATGCTAAACTGTTCATGAACATTGGACATACCTGTCTGTCCTGAAACAACTGCCTCAATAACTCCGTAGGTATCCGATGATCCTGGTAAGTGGTATGATGGAAGGCCAGGAACATTGTTATCTCATCTGGGGGAGGCAATGGTGGCCCACCTCCAGAGGCATTCCTTGTCCTCCCAGAGTGGCAGAGTCTGTTGGCTGCACAGAGGATCATGTCAAAGGAATGTCGCCAGCAGGCCTCCCTAGATCTATTGTAACCACGCATGGCATGTATCATGTGTGTCAGATCAGTCCATACTTGATTCTTCTTCTTCACAGTATTTCTAATCCATCCAAGCAAGTTGCAGCCATGCTGGTGCACAGCCTCTATTATAATCTCATTTTCTCTGTGTGAGAAATTGTCTCTCCTATTACAGTTTGGCATCTGGAAGACAGGCTGATATGCTCATCTTAGATTTGCTACAGGGGCTCACATATTCAAATGACAATGTAAAAAATATATGTCAGATGAATGGCTCACCTCTCATTTCTACTGCATAGCTATGCAAAAAATGCGTGTCATGTATATTACTGTCATGTATAGATAATCATAATGAACATTAAAAACACATCTTAAGAGCTAATCCATTTTCCCTGATATCATCAGCATACATATGCACAATTCTATATCCATTCAACTTCATACAGGTCAGAGGTGGGATTTCAACTATGTCAGTGGATATTATGGTAAGTAAGGGATAAACACAACCAATGTACCACAACTCCACTATTATAATGATGATGCACAGTTACATGCACATCTGGACACAACTAGCAATTCTGTTTTAATCATGGAAGATGCATCTCAGATATTATTGCAGTCAGTGACAGACAGCATCACAAATGTGACTGTCATGACAGGTACACAACACAACTACTGACATTTATACAGAAGCAAGGCAGTAAAACAACAGCACTGGAAAATGGCTTGTTATGCAGTCCACATTAAACATGACCACAACAAATAATGTAAATGCTAAGACATCCTAATATTGCCTTCATCCCATTGAATGTTATCACAACAACTGCTGTATGATGCAGCATCAGAGAGTGTACGTAAATCAGTCTTTGCGCATACAAGTTGTGGACAACCCCGTAATACGTCTGTCTCAGATGATACAGATTATTCTGCATTAATTACAGATATATATATTTTCTGTCTGTATCTGTAGTTCAACAGGTCTGGATTGTTTGTAGCCGCTGTACAACTGCATATGGGGAAAACCTCATTGTTACTAATGGACAGTTACCCATATGTATGCATATTGTGGAAGTCTAATCTCCTTCTTTATATAACTGATTATAATGCACAGAATTTTAAACATTTTAAACATATGCATGAAAACATGTTTCACTTGTTTTATACATCGTAATGTGAACATAAGTATGTAATAATAGCAGTGTATTCCAACACAGCAAAGCAAGCAGGTGGCACCTTACCTATGAAAGCTATCTTTAGTTCAACTATACTCCAGGATGAGGTTCGCTAAGCACACATAGCTTTTAAGTATCATTTGTGCTATGCCTGATTAATGAGGTTCATTAACATTCAATATTTTAGGATCCCATTAATGAACATCCATGTAATTTCTCAAATCTCATTGCATTAACCAATAGCTCAGTGTTAAATGTACAGTGCTCAGTGCAACTATCCAAAATGTACCAATAAATGGAAATATCTATAACATGTGCCTGATGCCCTTCGATAGTCTGCAACCATTCTCTATACGCCAACTTTAAACTGTTATATGGATGCATGTTCTTATCATATCATTGCTACCTGTGAACTGAGTTGGACATCAGTTAGCATTTATGGAAGGCATTTTTCTGTAATATAATCCCACTAAAGTGAGGATGTTGACCAAGAGCAGGCTTTGGTGAGTGATGGAGAAGGAGGAGGAGAAGACACAGAGGCTAACTGTACTGGAGAACACCCCAGGAACTTTGTAATGATCATCTGGAGCCGCAAGGCAGCACCACAGATGAAACTGGGATCTACCAAACTGATATGCAGGTATGCTGCTGCTGTCATGACCTACATCAGAGGGATGCAGAGGGTCTTTGCCAGAGGTCCTCAGAAGTCTGATGTCAGCCACCAGATGCCAACAATAATTTTTATATGCCATACCTTAACACCTACATTATCATATATGTCTGTATTAAGCATGTCTGTTTATGTGATGCAGTGTGTATTCCATGAGTATCTGTCTTAATCATAGTAGTTTACATGCAGTAAATTTTCTTCGATTCATTATAGTTAACAGTTGCATGACGATGCATTCTGAGGTTATCTGCAACTAGACTAGGTCAGTGTAAATATTATGCAGGACTGTCAGTGATAACTGTATATTAATACAGACTTCAAACATACTTGTTTTACTTCTATTCCATTATATATGCTTTTAAAACGTTTAATGAACTGTGATATCCATTAGCTGAATTAGTTAAGCAATATTGCACAGTAAATGTTGGTTGCCTATGTGTGGGCTCAAATCCCAGTGCAGCTTATTTTTTAAACATTATTGTCAGTAATTCATGTACTATTGCACATCACATATGGAAAAATCTATATTTGTTTGGAAAGTTTCACAGTACAGATTTTTACACATCTAGCATGGCCATAATGCATTGATGCATGTAGCACTTAGGCTGTGGATGATGACACATTTCTCCATTATCTGCAGAGCTTCTAGAAACATCTTACTGTATACTTCTGTATGTGTAAATGCTAACTAATACATAAATAAGTAAATTGTAAAGTTTAAAAATCACAACGGTCTTTTACAATGCATGTCTGCTTTCATCAGTTTAATGAATGTAAGATCAATGCAGGTCATCATGGCTGAAATATGTGTGAGTCTTGTTAGCACAATGCCAAATACTAGAAGTGTGGATCTGTAAACCTTATACTGTTTTATGGCTGTGGGGTTATCATAAGTGATTTTTCCAAACCATAGACTGTAAGCAAGGTTATATGACATAGTGTTAACACAACAGCATGGGGACAAACAACGCCCCATAGCTTACTATTCATCACAGCTAGACCCAGTGGTGCGATCCTTGCCCCACTGTGTACAAGCAGTAGTCACAGCTGCAATGGCAGTGCAGGCTTCAGCCTCAGTAGTATTGTTCCACCCTCTCACATTGAGAGTGCCTCATGCAGTCGCGATTATTTTACTGCAAGAAAAAGTAGCATATCTCTCTCCTGCTAGACATCTTTCCTGTATGACTATACTGTTGAGACAACCTCATATGACAATTGAATGATGCACAACTTTGAATCCGTCAACCTTGCTCCCAACCCCTGCAGATGGCAAACCACATTGCTGCCTGCAGGAGATTGAGCAAAAGACACTACCTAGAAAAGACCTTACAGATGTTCCCATGGATGATGCCGAGGTGACATACTATGTGGACGGCTCGTGCAGGAGAGGTCCTACAGGACAGAATCTAGTGGGGTATGCAGTAGTTTCTGATACAGAGATTTTAGAAGCAAAGTCTTTACCACACAACTTATCTGCACAAGCAGCAGAATTGATTGCCTTGACAAGGGCATGTACCTTAGCAAAAGGTAAGAAAGTAAACATTTTTACTGACAGTCAGTATGCTTTTTCTACTGTACATGTTTTTGCGCAGCAGTGGAAAAATAGAGGGATGATAACATCTACTGGTAAACCAATTAACCATGCGCAATTTATTTTAGACTTGTTAGACTCTATTCAGTTACCTCAGAAAGTAGCTATTTGCAAATGCGTAGCTCATACGAAGCAACAGGATAGAATTTCAAAAGGTAATGCGAGGGCTGATACAGCTGCAAAACAAGCAGCTTCAGCTCCAGAAGTTTTTCTTTTAAGTGAGGAATTACAACCACCTGAGATTTTAGACTTAGAAATGTTAAAAACAATGCAGACACTTACTACAAATGTAGAAAAACAGAAGTGGATAAAACGAGGAGCAATCCCTGAGAAGGGACTGTACATCTCCAAAGAAAACAAACCGATTTTACCATCTAACTTGTTTAGATATGCAGCTTTATTGAGCCATGGGCAGTGCCATGTCTCAACAGGGGGGATGGTACAGTTAGTGAATCGAGTGTTTATGACGTATGGATTTACAAACTATACAAAAAATTTTTGTGCAGTATGCCATGTTTGTAACAAGCATCATACACAAGGGGCATTGAAACCTAAGCAAGGGAGTTTCCCTATACCACCGTATCCATTCCATACTATTTGTATGGATTTTATAGAACTGAACAAATGCAAAAATAATGCAAAAGTCCTCATTAAAGAAATTATTCCTAGATTTGGCATACCGGAAAAGATTTATAGTGACAATGGCACACACTTTGTAAATCAAACTATACAACAACTTAGCCGTTATTTCGGGATTTCTCTGAAAAATCGTTGTGCATACCACCTCCAATCTGCAGGATTAGTAGAGAGGCATAATGGGGTTTTGAAAAACAAGCTTAGAAAATTGATTAGTGAGACAAAAAAGAACTGGGTGCACTGTTTACCTCTGGCACTGTTGAGCATGAGAACTGTTCCAAATGCAAAAGGATTAACTCCTTTTGAAATTCTGTTTGGGAGGGCATATTATACACCTCAATGGAAACCTCTCATGCCTGCAGAGCAGGAGGCTGACAGTTCACTTGCAGGGTATATGAGGCGATTTTTGAATAACAAACTTTTGCAGTTAAATTCTGTTTCAGATAAAGAGCAAACAAGACCATCGGAAGTAGCAGTAGCCCCAGGCGCATGGGTCTGGGTGAAGGTGGTGAAGAGAAAAAAACTGGAGTTCTCCAAAGTGGGAAGGGCCGTACCAGGTACTACTGTCGACACCCACTGCAGTCAAGATCGCGGAGCGAGTGTCCTGGATTCATTTGACACACTGTAAACTGGTTAAGAACTTTGAACTGGACAAAAACCTTGTTACTGTTGTACAACGAGAGCAAAATGACCAGGTATAGAGTAAACAGAGATACAGAACAACCTCAGAAAACTTGCATGATTATTCTGGTAGCTACACTGATAACATTGTTCTTTTTGTTGTGGCCTTTCCTTTTTCCTGCCAGAAAAGTTGAACTAATTAAACCTGATGAGCTGACCATAGACTGGCACCCAAACTTTAACACTTATCAGGCAATTACACGTGTGTATGCTGAGACTTTTAATGTTTCGAACTGTTGGATTTGCACAGCCATACCAACAGCATACGGGGGGTTATTAATGACTGCAGTCCCCCTAGGGGTCAATGATACCTGGGAAAATTTGGTTTATGACACTGTAGCTATTAAAGCATATGATAAGGTAGCACTGTATTTGCCTGTGACACAAAAGGGAATTGTATGTTTTTATAAGAATGACACAATTCAAGTGGGTTGGAGAAAGTGCAATGTGACTGTACATTACAAATGTTATACCAAAGCAAACAAAATGGGTGCAGCTTGTAGTTCAAATTATGACTCATTTCTTGAGTCCATGCATAAGTCTATTGAACAAGTGCAATGTAATCCTGTACTTTTTAAACCACTATCTGTAATAGATAGGAAAATGTTTCATGCAGGGCAGCCATTTCATAACAAAGTAACTACTAAGGTAGAGGATTGTTATTTTGTGTGTGGTAAGAAAGCATATAAATGGTTACCTGAGAATTGGTCCGGCAGTTGTTTTTTGGGGTACCTGGTCCCGGCCATACGACACACTGCAGTTTTGCCTCAGGGAAATATTCAAAATACCCGAGATGTGGCCAAGAAAGCTGTCAGAAAGCCTGAAAATCCAGTGGGACAGATCGAGGCAGGCTGGAAAGACCATCATACTGTGGGTACCAAACTGACGCACATGGACTTGAGTGATGCTGTTATATCGTGGGCAGGCATATTACCTGCATATGGCGCAGTGAAATCAATTTGGGAGCTGCAAAAACTGTCTAAACTTCTCGAAGTAATGAGTAATGCAACTTTTTCTGCTCTTGAATTGATAACTGATGAACTGAATGCTATAAGAACTGTAGTGCTCCAGAACCGAATGGCTCTTGACTTCACCCTAGCGGCGAGAGGTGGTACGTGCACTTTAATCAAAGAAGAGTGCTGTGCGTATATACCTGATCATCAACATGAGATAAACGACCACCTTGAGGTGATACAGCAAGTGTTGGCCATGACCAAACCAGGCCCAAACCCTCTGATGGACTTTTTCCAGAATTTGTTTGGGGGGTGGGGTTCCATCCTACTGAACATCCTGATTGCCATTTGTGTGGGATTACTCCTATTAGGAGCATGTATTTGTTGTGGTATTCCCTGAATGAAAAAGTCAATCAAAGAATTTATAGATATATCAGTTTCTGAGACTTTGTATCAAAGTACTGAAATTGAAGAATTGTTAGAATGTGAAACACTTTCATAAGTTTAAACTGAATGACTTTCTTAACTGCAAATCCTGAATGGAAGAGGTTAGGAGAAGAAGCAAACTGTTCATCTTTTGAAAATAGAATTAAAAAGTATTAACAGGGGGGAAATGTCAGAAAAATATGTATTAATGTGTGTATGCTTAATGCTAATTAGAAACTAAATAAGTTAACACGTTTTTCATTCTATTTTATATGCACTGTTTTATATACAGTTGAGTTTCATATGAGACTGAAAAGATGCTTTTTGAAACTGCAGTGTGCTTTCTGAAACTTGCAAGATGCCCTCTGACCTAGTAATTGCTAGCACAGCAATATTCATGTTTATGCCTTTTGGAAATGTACTTGAGAAGCAGGTGATTATCTGCTAGGTCAGGAAAAATGAATGAACAATGCTATATTCTGTAAATGTAATGATTTTAAACAATCAGCTCTGTTTGAAGTATGAGAACATGTGCAGCTGCAGAAGTTTAGAGATAACATAGACAAAGGACTGTTAGAGAAATTAACTGCAATCTATACTTGCTTTGTGCTCGAATTAGCCATAGTACCTTGAATGGTAACATTGCATATATCTAACCAGTGGTAGCCAAGGCCACGTTGTTTTTCTTAGGAAGTTTCTCACAAAAATTGATGGTACCAGCAGAATATTGTAAAAACAATAACTGTGAAGTAATGATGACAAAACTTGTGATTCACTACGTCAGCTTGGTAGGCAATGTCTTATTAGAAAATGTATAAAAATACCTGTATTTCCTGATTCTAGTTAGACAAACTCTGTACTAGCACGTTTTTGTCTCCTTGCTGCAAGATTAAAGTGCCTTAACCAGAACCTACCATGTTTTGATCATTTTTAAAGTATATTTTTCCTTTGACAAATTCTGTGATTAATTACTTTCAAATGTATATAAGAACTTCAAGATGTTTTTGGAATTTACACTGATGAAGGCTAGGTCAACACCATAGCCCTAACCGGTACGTTCATTCTTGTGTGTTTTTTTTATTTTTATTAACTAATTATAATTAGTTACACAGCTCACAGTTGCTGGCTTTTGTTTTTTGTCTACCAGGTCATTTTGAGCCATGCAATCACTTCCGTGCAGGGAAATTCTTTTCGATATCACCCATTAACCATGTTGAGTTGCTCATCTCATTTGCATGTACATGAGATTGCTAATCTTAAAATATGCATAAAAAATATATTGTAACCATACTATGTATACATGGCACATTAGTTGCACAAAATGAGGAGTTATAGTGGAAATTTAAAATATTATGTTAACATCTCAACATAAACGTGTGAGGCAAACACTGAGTAAAGAATAGGGGCCATGTACCGAAGGAGTTGCTCTGAGTCTGTGACTGATATTGGCGTAAGGCCTATCTGACACACTTACAACAGCGGCAACATTCCCAAAGGTATGCTGCCAGTGCCAACTTGCACTGCACCAGATCTTTTAGAATTGAGCCCTATGTCAGTGCTGCATGCTGGAGTGGCATGACATACCTGTTTTGCAAATTGATGATATATATGTCTGTGTGCTTTGCACAAGTGTGTTCTGCATTCATAGTGAAGGCTGGCACATTAATAAAAATAGAAGTAATTAACAGAAGCATGTCTGATAGACTGATTAGTGCATGCTGTATAATGTACAGGAGTAACTTAATGACTATGTATGAAAAGCACATTGACCCATTCATGGCCTTCTATTTATATCACCAAAATATGACTATTATGGCATTTAGAATGGTGCAGAATTATGCCATCACACTTGTTATTAGGTTCATAGGTTAGTACTAGACAAAATGTCTTTGTAACCTATTTTAAGCCTAGCCAACTACCCTATGTAGGGATCCTACCCTGCACCTTGTGTCTGTAAGGTAAACACCTTAACCATTATGCCAACCTATTACACCTTCCTGTCTTTTGTTATACAACATATAAATATACCCTCTGGGCCAGATCTGATGACCATTATTTTGAAACAACAAATGTACCATAATGTGATGTAAATTGGGCAAACATTATATACATGCCCTGTTTTGTACATTTTGATGTTGTTACTTGAATATCATATGATTGCTTTACAGTTACATTGGTTCACACCTCTCATTACAGTGATACATAGTTGTGTCAGTCTTTAAGGCTGATTGTAATTTGTGACACATGTCAATAGATACTGTATAGCAGAAGATAAGATACCACAATATAGGACAAATTGCAGTGTGTATTACATCCACATACATATCAGTATTTTGCAAGTGATTTCCTTCTCGGGACCTTCATTATGCTGCTGTAACATTTACTGTGCATTGTGTAATCTCTAGTTTATTACACTATACATATGCATATGGCTATTGTCATGTTTTGCAACACAATTGTCATAGTAACACATTGTACAGGGTCACACCACGTATATGATGTCTACCTATTGACATACTTGATGAAAAAGTATTTTAAATGACATATGCATTTATATGCATGCCTTATCACTGACTGGGTTTTATTTTAGACATTTTTTGCATATGACTAGGACATATGTTACACACCATGTTGTAATTTAGTGTGGATTGGATGTATGACTGACATCACATAAGGTTTTATATTTAGATGAAATCAGACAGTTACATACCATCACATACATAACAGTTATAACATGTAGATCATGTAAGTTTTGTACACATTTTCATTTATTCATCAGTTTTAGGTTAATATCTATTATGCATGGAAAGTTTTGTTCCTATGTTCAAATTTTACAGAGCATGGGACCCATGCCAACTTACCAATTAAACGACAGTGACAATGCGCCAGACCACTGCCAGCCAAGTCAGACTCTGAGAATCTGGATGATGACCATTATAGGGACAATGACAATGACAGACTGGACCTGCACATGCCATGCTTCCTATGGCTCAGCAGAGAATACATTCACCACCACACCGTGCAGATGATTTTTATGACCAGATCCGGAACATTATGACAGATGTCTTCCAGGCTCAGATGAGGGACATGATGGGTAACTTTTGTCAGCATGTGGCTCCTGCTGGGAAACCACTAGAGATATCTTTCATGTCGTTCAACCCAATCATGGTGGTCCCTCAGGAATGTAAGTATTGTCTGTGTGATCCACATTTGTAATGCTTCCATAATGGTGTTTTCCATATTCAAATCTGTACAGTCTAGGCACAATTGTTCTGAAATCCCATATTGCTTTCATGCTTTTCTGTCAAACATCGTAAATCATAATGTGTCCTATCAGGTCGTATGTGGCTTTATCTTACAGCTGTAGTAATTTCACACACTACCAAATGACATGTATTACCATTATTATTTACATAATCATCAGATGCTGTCTTTACTGCATATATTGTTCCATAGGGCAGAGGTGCTCCTCCTTCAATGTGTGTGTGTGTGTGTGTGTGTGTGTGTGTGTGTGTGTGTGTGTGTGTGTGTACTCCTATGCATGAACTGCAGCATAGTATTGTTAAGTCCGATACACTCTGGCCCCCTTTGTAACAGATTTGACTGTTGCAGTTAGAGTAATGAGAGTGGGACACAATTGTTCTACTTGTGTTGTTCCTGTCTATACCTATGAGGGATGACATGCTACATTAATCTAATTCTTATTACATAACACTGGGAGGTCCGTCAAGTGTGTTTATTTGCAGATCATGTCCATGTGTATGTATTGCACATATTTGAGTATTGAAAGTTGCTGTCTTATGTCCATTCAACAACATGACATTTCTTTGGTTTTGTAACTTATATCACATTTTTGGGTCATGCTGTCCCACTGTCACAATGACTTTACATGTGCCATGCATACCACTCAACCTCTTAGTGCAAGAAATCTGGACAAAGCCTGGCAAAATAGGGAAATAAAGGTCCAAAAATAGTGACAGATTTTAAATATTGCTCTTATAAACTTAGAAAGTTGCTAGAGTAACAGGGTTTCTTTTAACATACATTTTCAGAAGGATTTGAAGTTTGAAACTCAAATGTATGTTATTATTTAGTGACTTCAGTCCTCAGATCATCCCAGTGATTTGCCAGAAAACCACAAATTTTATGAGAAATATACCAAAAATATGAGGCAGAAATCTGGACATTCTGCTAAAGTCTGGACAGTTGAGAGGTTTAGTGCCATGTACTGGCAATTATTGTGCCATATTGATGTACAGTACATTGACAGGTACATATGGACATGTATCCTTCACATACTGCACTGACGTTCAGTCAACCCTTAGTGAATTTACAGAGGTGATGATTTGTATAGCATGATTAATCTGTATGCTGCATATGGCACTAGCCAGACTTTTTAAACTAGATTATATTAGGACATGTATATGCAGGTTAGTATACATGTCTGTGTGTAGTACATATGCACTGATTTAAATGGATGTACAAAATGCCTGGCTTATCTGCAGGTTCAGCAACTGTAGTTTCATTTATCAGCAGTTTGAAATAGCGGGCAAAGTGGATTGGGAGACTCACAAAATTAAATACTGAAATGCTTTTTCAGCTATTGCTATGGTAAACTGTGCTTTGGCCTTACAAGGAGCCATTTCCAAGCAACTGTACTTCAGGAGGTTTGTCCCTTTTAGCCTGCTGTACCTGTTGCTAGTGCTGAAGGAACTGCAATGGCGAAGTTTGAAAGGTGTTCTTGTGTGAGTCATGGAAAGAAAGAGTTTTAGGCTTTCAGCGGTACCTGGATGATTGAATTTGTCTTCAAAACGGATACCTGTTGTGAGTGAGACTGAAATGGAAGCTATCATAATCTTTCCTTTATTTCTGTTGTTCTGTTTGCTGTATACTTGAGGAATAATTGGATATTTCTACTATAGTTAAGCATTCTATCATTCACCTTGGAACAGAATGCTTTCTAAGTTGTGCTTTGAAACTGATTTTTCTAGTGGAGAAGCTTATTGAGTGTTTCTGTCAGAAAGAGCTTTTGAAACCATGGTTAGACTTTCATTGTCAAGATTTTTTTTTTTTTTTTTTTTTTTTTTTTTTTTAGTTTATGAACTGTTATTGACATTAACAAGTTGTATTTATTCCATGAAAGAATTTTATGATGCAAAGAAGATAACTGATTTTTTTTTTCAGTTTCTAACTGGTGAATGGAGGTTTGGGCTGAAATGGATCCCAGATAATTTTTATTAGCTGTAGAGAAACCCTGTACTATGTAAGCTAGCCCATATTCTGTTATATTTTGTGGCTTTTGATGGTTCACTACTATACATGGTTTCAGGTATCTTCAGCAGGCTCTGGAACCAATTACCCGCGGATACAGGGGGCTACTGTACATGTGTATGACCATAATATGATCAACATACAGCCAAACTTGTAATATGTAACTGGTTTAATGCACTTATTCCATTTTTCTGTGCTGTACTTGTATAAACAGGACTGCCCTTTGATTAGTCCTACACACATGTACAATGATATTTATATCAATAATCGTGATTGTGCCACCTGTTTAATTATGTTTCCATGGCAGTATATATGTGTATGTGATATTCAAACCTACATTAGTCATGTGCCCATGTAATTTACTGTTTAGTTGTTGCACGTTACTGTGTTGTTTGGGTTATTCATACACAGACATGTTTATAGCCATCCCCAAAGCATTATGCACATTGTACATTGCAAGAACTTCCAGTCCATCTTGTGTTGTGGACAAATGTATGTGCACTGTGTCTCCTTAGCTATGGTTGTCCTGCTTTATTCTGTGCCTACTTTTTCTTGCTTGCATTTCCTCATTGATGTGGGTCTGTGTTGTCCATCTCCCTTCCCCTTTATAGCTTTGGCCTTCTTGTTTCACACATACATGGTATATGTTATGTGTATAACGAAATAATTGTCCAAACAGGCAAACAGAAAGGTAACAAGCATAAAAAATCGCCAGTCAAGGCAGGTAAATCCGCAAGAATACTGGTTTAATAGGTGTATTTGTTCCAAACATAAAACAGGAACTTCATCAGATTAAACAAGCACCATTTACTCTTTTATAAACTTCTACACTGCCACCATGTGGCCAAAAAGAAAATTACATGAATGCATAAATATTTTCTTTCAAACCACACAGCACATAAATACATTTTAGCAAATTTTTAAAAATTAATTTACAACATCTTAAATTATCTGCTCATCAAAAATATGGGTTTTGTATATAAAATTAATGTTGTTGTGTCTTTCGGCTTTTCCCAGTTAGGGGTTGCAATAAAAAGTAAAAAAAAAATGTAATTCATAATTTATACCTTTTAAGTGTTAGCCTATTTATATTAATGTTGTCATTTATTCCTGGAGGTTGGAATCATTCAGTTCAATTTGCCAATTAAGCTCCCAGACATTAAGCCTGGTGTGCCAATTCCTACCTCTTAAATCTGGGACTACCCTTTCCAAAGCAAAAAATGTCAACTGTTTTTATATTTTATACAAACCTTAGATTGATTGCGCAAGGTATTGGACAAATCATCCTTTTCTTAGCATATAGGTATCAATAAATTCTTTCTCTCAACATTTTGCTCAGTCATTCCCATATAAAAGCAAGGACAAGAGGAGCACTGCATGAAATATACTACCTACTTGACACTACAATCAAAATAACCATTGGGGGCAATACTATGTGGATCTCCTGCCACATTAATGTTCTCCATGTCTAAAATGAACTTACACCGGTTGCAGGATCCACATCTGTACATATCCCTATTAACAATTTCCTTAATGTTTTTGTTAATCTCAAACAAGACTTTTATATTTTTTCCTTTTTTATAAGTAAACCTGGACACATCACCAAATTTACTCAGAAGTGCCAAAAACAAAATACCAATTCCTTGTAAAAAATCTCCTTAACATCTATTTTTTTACTACTTTATTCCAACACCATGGTTCTAGAAAAATATTTTCTGTGACTGGGTAAGTTAGATGGATTTGTAATCGACCATGGAAATTTTGTAAGTCTAACACCTGTCACCTCTTTGTAGCAACTATTAGTCAGAGACTATGCCCCCCCCATCTAAAAGCATTGTTTTTAAAAATTCACTCTTCCAGAAATCTGTTCTCTTCAGAGACCAACCTAGACAATCTTACCAGCTACCCTTTCGTAATGTTTTTTTTTTGGCTGCCAAAGGGGGTGAGAGCTGTTAAATGAAGGAAACTGTTTGAATATATTGCCTCACAGTAAGTTGCAGATTGAAAGGAACCTACACCATAATTCTCATACTACAACAACACATCCATAAAAACTCATCTTGTCCTTATCCATCTCACTGACAAAACTCAAGAGGTCTGTAGTCTGGTTGATAAAATACAGAAATTCATTCAAACTATCAGAGTTCCCAGTCTATTAAATAACAATGTCATCCAGGAATCTCAAATACTGTGAAATGTAATTCCAAATCGTACAGCCAAATACAAAGTTGCATTCCACCACCAAAGTATAATGTTGGCAAAAATGTGTGCTAGAGCAGCCCCATTGCTACCCCCAACTTGTTTAAAATAATCTTTCTCAAAATATACAAAATTATTTATTAACATAAGATCCATATATTCGCAAATGATTCTAATGTAATTTTTATTAAATTTTTACCAAATGTCAAAGCCTGATTGGACATTCAGTCACATAGGTGGATCATCAACAGATTTGTGAGTCGTGGGGAGCCCAAAAAGGATGTCACTGTCAGATTCTCAACCTTCATATATTGAACATGTTCATTTGTGAATCCCAATTCAAGACATAAGTCATACAGCCATAGGTCTATTTTGGAGTAACTCATATTCATTCAGTGAAGCTGAAACAAAAAAAACCACCATTGTTCAAGTAATGCAATATTTTTTTAACTGTACATAAAGATATCCATAATACCCACCTTCCCACCCTTGTCAGGCTTTACAAATATGAATGGACTTGTTGTGATGACCCACCACTGGACCAGTAATCAAGGAGCCTCAATCCTCACCACTGGCAACAGTGGGGGACATACACTGGGAGGATAACAAGTACACACACAGTATTTCCAGATGCAGCTCTCTGCATCAAGTGCAACTTCTCTTAAGAGCACACAGAGACCACAGTCAGTCCAGGGCTGGTTTCTCCCTCTTTCTCCAGATCCCCAGTAAGACTCCCCACTGACACAGCAATAGAGTTGAGATCTCAGCTGAGTGGCCAAGCCAAGACCTCCAGCACCCTCTCTGTCCAACCAGTGCTTTGTGTCCCTGTCCAAGTAGCTGACACACACACACACACACACACACACACACACACACACACACACACACACACACACTCTTTGAGGTTTGATTTACACACACACACACACACACACACACACACACACACACACACACACACACACACACACACCGTTGAAATGCTGGCACAGGTTTACTAGCTATGCCCCCTTTTGCCCAGACTATAAGGTAGTTATCACTGCCACCAGCCAACTCTTTATCAGCTACTTTAAGGCACTTAACAAAGGGTGCCCAATCTTACTATGTAATATTAATATTAAACAAAAATAAAAATATAAGCAAGCCAACTGCCAAAGCTGACTCACAAACCAAAATGAAAAATAAATAGCAAAAATGTTAGTCAACCAACATGGTATTCAAAAAGAGAACCACAAGAGCAAAGTAATAAAAAAATGTTATTTGAACAAGTGGTTAGCACTTGCTCAGGGTTGCTGCTTCATCTGGCTATTCAAAAAAAGTGCATTTAGTTTAAAACACAGACTAACCAATCATGCCATACTCACTGATAAAACCAATTAAAACCAACCAATAATAATCACTGCCTCATTACCAAGGCAGGTTTGCGTGGAATTCCAGAGTTCAACCCTGGTGGTCTATGTGCCTGCTAGGAAATAATCCACTTTAATTCACACATTTCCAAGTAATTGTTAAAGTCCCCCCTTCTAATACTAGGTTGAAGTAATTGCAAAACTCTGAAGCTAAATATATCATGTCCTGGAAAAGAGATAGCCTGATTAGCTAAAGCATTTGTTGATACACTGTTACAAATATTGCCCAAATGTTCAATTATACATTCCCTGAACTGACGTGTGGTTTTCCCAACATAGAAGCCATCACAGGAACAGCATGTGGCAAAATAAACCAGATTGCCACCTGCAGGAGCAGCAATCTGGTTTATTTGACCATTTTATTGCTTTGCTCTTGTGGTTCTGTTTTTGAATACCATGTTGGTTACTCAATTTTTGCTATTTAATATTAATATTAATAAGAATGGTAGTTTGACCAAGAGCAAGGCTATTAGAAGTGGACCACACAGTGTCACCAAATAAATATGCAAGTACTCTCAAAACTTAAATCTCTCTAGACAGATCAGCCACAATGAAAGGTTTAGATATATAATAATAATAATAATAATAATAATAATAACAATAATAATAATAATAATAATAAATAAAATATCAAGACAATACTAAATATATATTTACAGTAACATCAAAGTTCAAAACCACAGGGAATACTTAAAACAACTTTGCAGGATAGTCTCAAATAAATAAAGAAAATATCTAAACTAAGCTTTGCTATATTCCTGACTATATCCAAGAGAATTATACTGTTCCCTAGAAACTTACTTCATCAGAGCAAGGCAGATGTGTGGTGAATGGTTCTTGTCAGGTCCAGGATAGAATACAGAATGCTCTGTCTCTCTAAGAGACTTTTTAATTTAATTTCTCAAATATTACTGCTGGGATAGCTTACATAATTACATCATTTCTTGTCATCTGACTATCCCAGGTGAAACCTCCACTGCTGGAAGCTTGGCAGTATCTAGCATCTACCTGTGAGAATACATAGACCTCGGATCTTTGGCAGATGCTGGAAGTCATAAAACAATTGCATTCCCTTCATACTTTCAGAGGTAGTAATTAATTCACTCCCAAGACAATACAGAAAGCATCTCAGCACAGACTCTGTGTCTGTTGTCGCACTAAAAACTGAAAGATACGATCTTTTATTGCTTAGCCATAAAGTAATTTAATTTCAGCTATTTTTTTCTGAAATTAACCTCCTGTATTCCAATCTCCATTGTTAAAATATATACATTTAAACAATTACAATAGCACATGTACCTTTCTGTTCTCTTCCAGTAGGCCCACTGTTGTTACATTTTAAGCACATGCACTTTATAAAATACCTTTTTAACACACAGGTCTGTACAAACCTAGTTTTATATACACATGACATACATTTTTAATACAATTTTAACACAAGCATCTTATATAAATCTTGCTGATATTCACAAATGACATATAATTTACAAAATTCCAGATAGCAGTATCTCTCTTTGTCACACTTGTCCACAGAAAGCTCCTTTAACGAGGGGCGTGGCCAAGGATGAACACAGGATAGCAGCAGATTTCTTCAGCTCCACCAATTCATTATTATTACAGGAATTAATTACTTTTAATAATATTCCTGTCAGAAAATTACTGAAAATTTTTTCCTGTCAGTTTATCAGTCTGAAATGAGTTCCAGTAAGACAATCAAGACTCAACAGCATCAAGAGAAAGAATGGATAAAATGGATACTAAAATAGACACTTTTCATAGAAAAACTACAAACAAATAGACTTTGTTTACATATGACCTGCAAAACACAGAAAGATCAGATGAGGGGCATAGAAAGAGAAGCTGTGAATGAAATAAAAAAAAAAATACAAGAAATCAATCAACATTGAGTTTGCTGAAACAAAATACACAACATTTACAAACAAAGCTATGGCTCCCTAAAACTTTAGATTTACAGAAGCATTTGAATATAGTTCCTGCATTTCCAGAAAGCCACAATTTTGGAAAGAAATGTTTTGTTTCATAACCAGTCAAAATGCCTGAGGGATTTTGGCGAGCTGTGACATACATTTTTTTATCTTTACTTTTTTTTCCTTCTTTTTTACTATTTTCTTTTTAAACAAATGACATTCTATTTAGAAAATATCATTAACAGAATAATAACATATTTTTTATTTCTAAAAGTTTATAAGTTCTTTCTTGATTATACTGCTTATGCTTGTTTGTAAATAAATCTGTCATGCTTTAACTAATAATAAATTGAGTTGGGAGAAGAATGCTGAGTTTTTTTATTTGTTGGTAATTTGAGTTTAATTTCACTTGCATAGAGGCTGCTGCTAAATGAATGTTTGTCACTAGTTTTTATAAGTTTCCCCCAAAATGTTAAGAGAGACAATCTGGGGATGTGGTGGCTGTCTTATGCACAATGTCCTCAGGAAAAATACTCTGTTCATAAAATATGTCAGTTATAATATAATCTGTGTTAAAAATTTGTGTTTCAACAACATATTTTACTATAACTCATTTAATTCATAAATGTCATGTGATATATTTTAAAAACAGTAGGTTAGCATGATTGTAAATCTGGTTACCAATATGTGTATGTGTTTGCTTTATTATAAAGCAGACAGATTAGATTAGGACAACAACAAGTAGGGAAATGAATGTTTGCCACAAGTTTTAATAAGTTTCCGCCAAAATGTTAAGGGAGACAATCTGGGATGTGGGCTGTCTCATGCATAGTAGTGTTTCAAGAGCTTTGCTCAGCTCACAGAATTCACAGAGAAACAAAAAAAAGTTAGTATAAATATTGACAATCAAGTTAAGCACTGACGATGATGTATTTCTTGTAGCAAGTAAATATCTTATTTTTAGAGGTATAGAAAATGAAACATTTATTTAATGTCATGTGATATTTTTTAAAGCAGTAGGTTAGCATGATTGTAAAATTACTAACTAATAGTTTTAGCATTATTTTTTATAAAAAGCAGACAGATTTATTCTAGGGACAAAAAGTAGGATTTTTTGCTACAAAGACACAACTCAGTTGTATGTGTGTGTGTGTGTGTGTGTGTGTGTGTGTGTGGCTTTTTTTTTTTTTTTTTTTTTTTTTAGGGTGATGTTAGAACATAATTTTCTCTCCTCTTGATTTCTAACATTAAGATTATTTGAATACTATTAGAATACAAGTGTTATATATTACATAAGATCTATATAGTATGAACAGTTTTTAAAAAAAAAAAAAAAAAAAGTTTATTTTAGTTTATATGATGCTGTTTTACCAAATGTGTAGTTTTGTCTTGATAGATAATTGAATTGTAAATATAACTAGTATTAAATTGATAAAAATCCCATAAGAGATTTAATAAATACAGCTATATTTAAAGGTACACCTAAAAGAGGAGATGTAACATTATTTATCTGGTTATTTGTTATTTCGATCAATTGAGTTTTAATGACATCTTTAAAAGGAATTTCTTTAAACATTAATGGATTGAATAATCCGTGTAGGGCAAGCCTAATAAGATACATTAATAAACCATTAAGTCTTATCAGGATGACAAAGGAATGTTTTGTATGGTTACAATACAGTGAAACATCATATTGATAAGATCATATCATTCTTTAGCTGGTGATTTTAATTGTATACTACATGAAAGTGATACTACCACTATAAAGAAAAGAAGAATTACATCTAATGCAAAACATTTAAATGATTTTTATCATTTGAATGATATTAATAATCAGATAGAGTCTTTTTCTAACAGATACAAAACTTATTCAAAATAGATAGGGTCTTAATTAATTCCAAAATCATTTCATGTCCTATATCTGATCATAACTCAATTGTTTTGAATTCATGATAGTCTCCATTGTCTATGTTTGGGATGCCTTAAAATCATATCTATATGGACAAAGTATCAGATGGTATAATAACAATACAAGTTTTGTCTTATTCAATAAGCCCCAAATAAAAATAAAACAAAAGATTGAATAAACAAAACCATATCAAAGAAATCTTTTCTCTAAGGAAAAGAAGAATGTTTCTAGTATACCAGAAATACTGGACGAATTTAGAAATCACTTTCACAAGATTAACCATAACAACATTAACATGGAACCTAAAGATAAAATAAAGGAGTTTATAACCACAAACATGAATAAAAAGCTTAATAAACAACCGATTAAACTATTGGACAAGAGTATTTCATATACAGAAGTTATTACACAAATAAATAAGCTTAAATCAAGTATTATACCAGAGATATATAAAATCCTTTCTAAAACTACATATTCATTAATACATAAGGTTTTTATTCTGGCCCAAACTGAGTTAATAACCCCCCCAACTTGGCAATATACATTTATTTCACCAATTTTAAAACCTAATAAAGATCCAACTAGATGTTCTTCATATGATTATAAAATGTTTATGAGTATTTTTGCTGATAGATTGAAGACAATTATTAAATAGAAATACTTTTGATAATATAAGAAGAACTTTAACATTAATTGATTTTTTGATTCAGTAAGTTGGGACTATCTGTTTACCTTACTGAAGTGCACAAATTTCTCTGATGCATTTGTAAATTTAATTGAGCATTTATACAAAGGAACGCTGGCTTATATTAAGGTAGGAACATATGTTTCACAAAAATACCCATTCTTAAAGGTACAAAGCAAGGATGTCCACTTTCTCCACTATTATTCACTTTAGTGATTAGAAACAGTACTGACATAGAGGGTTTTGAAATAGAAGAAAATACAACATCAAAAATTCAACTTTTTGCAGATGATGTTCTAATTACATCAGCAGGATCTAATTCTTCTATGCAGTCTTTATTTGATAAAATGATGAATTTTAAAAGTATTTCTGGTTTAATATTCAATGAAGAAAAAACTAAAATACTACCTATATAAAAATACTCTCATTAGTGATTTTACTAAATATGTACCCAACTCAGGTCAGATAACTTATTTAGGTATAATACTATCTAAAGATATTAAATCTATTATATATAATAACTATAATACCTGTTTTCTTAATATACAAAATCTTTTTAATACCTGGAATAATATGTTTTTACTATGGAGGAGAGATTTACAATTATTAAAATGATAATATTCCCCAAGATTTTATACTTAATACAATCAATAATACTTTCACCTACAAAATAACTATCAAGAAACTGAATACACTAATGTTAAATTTCTTATGGGCACCTAATAGACCTAGGATTGCATTAAAGAAACATACTAATAGCTGGTCTTTCTGGTATTTCTTTTCCAGACTTTAATTTATATATTATCTCTTCTATTATAAAAGTTATTACTTTATTAATAGATTGGTCATATGTCAAAATGGAAAGATTATTGGGAGCTAATTAGTATGCACTTCATGAAAATCTCCTTAACACATAAAAATATGATTGTAAATAACTCCATGTTGTGGTTGCTAAAGGAATTTTGTACTTCACCTATTACACCTAAACATATGGTCTGTTACCCATTAAATATTATTATTAGTTATTTTATATTCATGAAGTATAGGGAATGGAATTTTATTGTATTCCCTATAATTTATACTCAGGGTATGCTTATGTCATCTACTTCTGAAGGAGCTCATTTAGCTATAGATAATAATCTAAAGTACTGGTATCAGCTGATATCTGATAATAAAGTTAAAAATCTAGATTTCTTAAAACAAGAATTTGATCTAAGAGAAACTTGCTGGTTAGAGGTTCAGATCTTTAGACAACATCTCATTGATAGAATAGATCTAATGTCTATAACAGTTAAAGAATCTATTCCAAAACTGATTGATTACTTGATAATAAATTTACAGCATAAAGTTTCTGATAAAGGTAAACTTTCATATATACATAAAATTATCAGACAAGAAACTTTTACAATGTAGATTCATACTGGAATTATTTCACCTCTATTAATGGGGACCCACCAACTCAACAAGATAAACAATATATATTGGAATCTGCTTATAGAACTACATCTTCCATTGTCTGGAGACTTTATACATGGAAATTTTTACATAGATCTTTTTATACACCTTTGATGATGAATAAAATTAATAATAAAGATAATCTATGTAAGAGATGTAATGTAGAAATTAATGCTGACTGGGCTCATATGTTTTATGACTGTATGAAGTTGAAAGAATACTGGAAGTCAATTAATGAATTTTGCAGGCTCTTTTACAGATAATTTCATTATTTCTAAGTCTCTTATATTATTCAACACACCTGTACCTCAAGATTAAGCTTCCCTTGTTATGGTCTATCCTAGCAGTGGCTAGGAAAATAATAACTAGAAATTGGATTTCAGATACACCTCCTTCGTTCAATGAATTTAAAATGTTATGAATATAATGTGTCATATGGAAATAAGCACAATTAGAATGAGAACAACTAGAAAAACATCACACTTTATTGTATGGGATAATTTACAAAATTTGTTAAAAAAATTCTAATTTCAATAGCACAGTATTTTAGTTTAATTAATTGATCTGATTGTAGTGGATGTCTTTGTAAATACTTTAGTTGTTTTGTTGAATATTATAATAATACCTATTTTTAATTATTTGTATAAAAGTGTTATGATATTTCTCTTATATGTTAAAACAATAAACTTGTTTTGAAAAAAAAGGAAAGCTCCTTTAACAGTTTATATTTGTAGGGTGTTAGGTTGTGGTTGTGGTACTCTCTTCTATTAGTGACATCAACACCTCTCAGATCATTCTTACACAAGTTTTCAAACAATGCCACAGGTGGCATCAATGTAGGGTTAAAAGTACTTTTATAAATTAAGGCTACCTGTTGCAGTCCATTTCTCCCTTCCAGAAGTAAACTCAAATTTAGTTTCACAGATTACAATTTAAGCTCTTTTAAAATATTAGTAACCCCCAACTTCTTAGAGTAACAAAAGTGAATCCCTTGGACAACAATTCACCATGTGTTGGGATAATTTCCAAATGGCTATAGTTAAATATTTTGAAAGTACCAAAAAATGTTACAGTACCTTGTTTATTGATGACTCTGGTGGTTTTACAGGAACTCTGCTGTAATACCTGCCCATTTTCCATCCCCAACCTCTGCCTTGACCCCTCAATGAGTGCCTCTGCTCCTGCTGATGGATCGGTTTGTTCCTGGCTGTTGAATCCCCCTGATAGTTGCAGATATAGCTTTCCATTAACCAGGGGGCTATCTGGAGGACAAGTCATAGGCCTAAAACATCAATTTCTTATCCATTACCATCATTGGCTGGATGAAGTAACTCCTCTTCACTCACTATATCACCTCTTGATTCCTGTGCCACCTTCTTTAGCATCTGAGGTGCTAGGTATGCCGGCTTATTTTTATATGCGTACTCATCATGCATCAGTTTCTTCTCTTTGCATTTTCTCACAATTTCAAAATGCTGTTCAACATCTTGGAATATTTGGTTGAATATAACTTCATGCATTTCAAACAAAAGATCTTCAGTAATCTCAGACTTATGGACGTTCATCTCATCTTCCATTTCTTCTATACACCTTTCATTATTCACTATTAACAGACCCATCATCTCAAGACCAGTCCTATTGAATAAATCCAATAGGTCTGAATACACCCTTGATCCTTCTTCTTCTTCTAGGCCACTTAGAAACATACATGTGTGTCACCCTTTAGCCACACACCTGTCCTTAATACAGTCTTTGAAAAGCACATTGTCTAACTATAAACCTCAGCTTTTCAAATTTATGATTTTTTTTTTGATGCCCAAATGTTCAACTGGAGACTGAGGGAATTCATGTGAATGGAAACTAAGTGACTTTTGAAACCAAATATTAAGATCTCTTGGGTCTTCATCATGCAACACAATAACAAGAACACACTCATTACCTGTTACAGTTTTGTTAGTCCCATTTGAGTCCACATGGGTTTCAGGTGACAGCACACCTGCCTAGCTCTTTTTGCTGGAATTCCCCATATCAGTGGGCCCACACTGAGGTAAAATAACATCTACCTTACCTCAGTTATTAGGTGTATCTTCATCACCAAGTATTCATCTAAACATACAATCCATTTATTTGGAGACTTGTGTAAGCAGCCCCACAAAAGCAGAAAGTTCAGATGGTGAGTTTTCTACTGCAGGAATGCCATTACCTAGTGTTGCTTCTTTATATAAATCCAATGACATCACCACTACTTGGAATTTAACAAAAGAAAAAAATAATAATCAAACATTTGTCCGAACAGGTGAATAAAAAGATAAAAAGCATTAAAAAATCACCAGCCAAGGGAATAAAGCCACCAGCAAAAGAAGTTATGTATTTACCGTAACATTCCATCTGTGTTATTCATCTTCATTTATCCTTGACATATGGAGCTGGCTCTGATATCAAAACTGACTCTGCCATTACTACAACTCACTCCAGCCAAAAACTCTCGAGCTTCAGCTCTACCTACAATCTCTCTCTCCCAATTATCTCAGATTGAGTTTGCAGATAATTTATAGATAATAGATAAGGAAGCCCAAAGGGAAGCAATATCCGCTAAGCTTTAAAGATCACAATCATTTGAAAGTATATAATCCATTCCACCAAAAAATCTTCAAAGGCCAGGGGATGGAGGGAGAGGAGTCAAGGACAAATGAAGATGGACAACACAGATGGAACGTTATGGTAAGTGCATAATTTCTTTATCTGATGTTGTCAATCTTCATTTTATCCGAGACATATGGGACAGAGTCTCCAGCTACCTTAGATCTTGGAAAGACTCATGTAAGGATGTTCCTGAGCACCAATGAACCAAAGAACGCTCTTCCCCTAGAGACCAAGTCCAATATGTAAGTAATAATAAAGGTATGGAGAGAAGCCCAAGTAGCTGCTGCACATATATCATCCATGGAAGCTCTAGATTGGAAAACAGCTGAAGTGGCTACTGATCTTGTAGAATGGGCTTTCATGGGCCTAGACAAAGCAATTTTATTCTTATTACAGATAAAGGAAATACAATCCTTTAACCATCTGGCTAGAGTCAGAAATCCCATTCTGGTATGACTATTACACAATTTGCATCATCTCAGCAATGGCTTGTGCATTTGTACATATGTGTTTTTGCATTGTACCATGTCTAATATACATCCCTACCTTATTTGTAATTTTTCCTTTACCTGTGTTGTATGGTTTGGTCTGTATTTGTGCTGTCTGCATACCTTACTATCCTTTATGAGTATTTCTGATCTTTGTCTGTCATTTCTTGTGATATTTGTTATATATTTGTACCAATTTTTGCCCACCTCCTCTTTCCATGTCTTTTCCAGCATGTTGTCCTCCAAGCTGAGCAGTGTCTTGTGTGTCAGATGATCAGCTATTTGAAGTGAAACATTTCCTTTAATATGGCCGTATTTAGAAGTGTAAACAAACATCACCCATATCTAAAGTTGCTATGTAGAATTGCTCCTCTTTTTCAGTATTATCATCTTGAACTTCTCTGCACAAATGTGTTCAAGTCTTAGAAATCTAGCACTGCTCTTAAGAATGTTATAATTTCTGGGTCAGAAACAGCTTGGAGCAAAAGTTTTGAATAATCTCTGCTGGAGGTTCACAATGCATTGGTTCTTAATATCAAAATGATTCATCAGCTGTAGAACCTGAGTAAAATAATGCAAAGACAGATGTTGAATGGAATAAATTTGTGGTGTCAGAAGAAGGTTTACTGTATAACCCCAAGCTACTAATGCTCTTTCTTTTGTCTGAGGCTGTTTCCTGCCAAGAGGACAGATGGTATTGAAAACTGCATTTTTGGAGGTAACAAGGAAAAGGAAACGTGACGAAATAGCATATGGGTCCACTGGGTGAATCGCACTAATATTTCCCCCTTACCACATGACCCAGGAATAACTAAGGAGTGCTTCCCAATATATTGCTTGTGGCAATGAGATTGCTAGACAGGTGTAATCTTCCTGTAAAAGGTTGGAACCTGATCAAGTTATTTAAAGTATGATCAAGTTTACCTTTCTTTTCTAGATTAGTTAGGATTTCATCAGCTGGCTAACTAAAAAGCAAGTCTCTGGTAATGGGCATTCGATAAATGAGATTTTATATTTTCAGGGTGTACTCCATTTTTCATCTAGGGATATATTATCATAACCTCTGACACAGGTGATTTGAAAATGTATTTATATATGTATTTATTTATATTTGCGGTGGTGGTGCTGCGGTAGCGTTGTCGCCTCACAGTAAGACGCTGTCTGGTTCGATTCTCAGCTAGAGCATCTTCTGTGTGGAGACATGCGTGAATGGGTGTACCTTCGTTGAAGGTTGTGTGTCAGGGCTGGTAACTCGGCACGTAAAAATCAACTACCAATCATTAGCGGACCAGAGCTCCGCTGTGGCGACCCCTAACCGGGAAAAGCCGAAAGACACAACAACATTTATATTTGTTTACTGGAGTAGTACATTGATCAATACAGACCAATCTCAAGTTTCGTCTGGAAAAATAGCATACACAGCACTGTATGGACACTTTTAATATGTGAACCCAAATTTTATCAGCAGTTGCATAAGTTTTTCTATTTTTTAATCTGCCTCAGTATGAAATAAGTTTTGTGCAGCTCCACAACTTTACCCAAAACTGAAAACAGATGATATGGGTTAAACTGTTGCATGTTGTTATGATCACAGCAGTTCATGAGAATAGTTTCTTTCCACAACTGTCCAGCAACCTTAATTCCATATCAAAAGGCAAAGTTGCTAGGGGAATATAGTCTTTGGAATGAAAAGAAAGTGTTTGAAGAAGAGATTCTTCACTTTGATTTTAGTACCATAATAATTTCCATGTAACTTTTTTTTTTTCAAAAGAAGTGGGATCATTAGCCAATCAACTGTAGAACTCTCTCTCATACAATTAATGGTATCAGTAAATGTAATGTCCTCCAGGGGACCACTGGATTGGGATGAAGTATTTTCAGAGTCTGTTTTTAAACTTTAGACAATCAGTATGGGCTGTGTAAAAACTCTCATTTTTAATTTAGGATAGAGAAGGTGGCATTTTTTATTTACCCTCAGACAGTCATTGGTACTGATAAAGGTCCCCATCTCTCAATGTTAAATTAAGACATATGTTGGTCTAGAGGGGAGAATGACACACATAACCTGCTGAAGCTTAGTTGTTTCCATTTCAGTACTGAAACATTCATCAGTAAAAAGCTTACATGATCAAAGTCAAGAGAAAAACAAGTGTCTTAGTGTACGGTTCTGTATTAAGTGAATTATCTTTCAGAGTTGCATCTCTTTGCTTATTTATTAAAATGCACTTTGGTTCTGCAATCTCTTTGATCAATAATATTAATGACCCCTCCAACTAGGATATTGGTATGTTGTATCAGGGTAAGTGGGTGCACTTCTTTAGGTAATTCAGTGACCAGGCCCCCCCCCCCCCCCATCATTGGAAGCTGTCAAAGAAGAAATATTCTCCTCTGGTGAACTCACTAGAGACTTTTTGACCAAAATCTATAATAGTGTTTTTGTGTTCTCACACTTTTCAGATTTTTTTTGTTCCGTTCTCCTTCCCAAACTTCCTATGACCATTGCCTTCTCTCTCTCTCTCCCTCCACCTTTTCTGACTTATAATTTCGTATGCTTAGAAATCTCTTTTTTGGTTAGAATTCTCATCAAGGAATTTCCAGCATTTCTTAGGAACAGAAGATGCATGAGCTTTTAAAGATCTTAATCTGCAGCCTTATTAAATTTCATATTTTGCAAGGTTTAAGCCATAAACAGAAAAACTAATCTCCAGAAAGAATACTACATCTTATTTTCTGTGTTGTCAAACAGAGGATTCTTGTCTTTTCTGATGAAAACAATTGAGATGAAAAGAAAAATCAGTCAAAAGACCAATTTCTTCTGCATGAGCCACAATGTAGTATAAAACTGTATGGACAAACTGAAGATAACAAATAATTAGTCTCACACTACATTTATCAGCATCTTTGAAGGCATGACACTTGCGATGATCCTTGCCGGGAAGAAAGCAATTACTGAGAAAGAAAAATAAGCCTTATCTTGGGAAGGAGAATGGAGCAAGAGAAATATGACTTACTGTTACAATGGCGCTATCTGAAGGTGATCCCAGCCTTTAGCACTAGCTGGCAGAAGTAAATCCCTCTTTTCTTGGACCATATTTCTGTGAAAATAGAGCAAGCCTAGATGAAATCTTCAGCTCACTAGTAAAATGTCTACCATCAGGACCAGTGACAGTTTCTGTTGTTGGAAGGGGATGCCCATAGTGAGATCACTCAAAATTATCCACCACTCTAAACTATGGTAAAACAAGTCTAACAGCAACAGAAGGTATAAGCAGGTGGGAAGGCTTTGTAATTACTAGCATCAACCTGCCCACAACAATATACATCCTGATACATAAGAACAGAAAAGTGAAAACTGTGGCCACCAAGTGAACCAAGAGGCATATGGTACCCCAAGCCTGGTTCTTGCTCAGGTAATTCACCCATGTCAAAATCCAAAACTTCCTAGGCCATCTTCTGGGTTGAAATCGTTTAGGATTTCTCCCAGTTTATAGAGATACCCAAAGCCTGTAATAATTGGAAAGCCTAAGCCTAGACCTCTTTACAGGTAAGTACAGCTGTGTACTGTAACATTAACTCTTCAAGAAGACTTCACTCTTAGTCACTGCTAGTGGCTCAACTGGTATTACACTTCCTTGGATGCTGAAAGTTTAGAAGGCTCTATTCCTAATCCAGGTGCTCTGATTAATGTTCCAGTACTGAACCTGTAATGTAGTGTGATGATGTTGCCGTACTCCTGAATGTGCTGTCCTTTGGATGAGACATTAAATCAAGATTCCATCTAAATGAGTTAATGGTAGTTCAAGATCCTTCGGCATTTACTGAAAAGAGATGGCTTTTTAATTAACACATCCTTGAATGCATTCATTGCACAGTTCTTTTTAACCACAACATTTTGCACAAGGAAATATTCTTTTTCAGATCATGTACTGTTTCCCAAGTGTACCAAAATTTATTATACACCAGTCCATATTTTCCAAATAAAACAAATGATATTACCATTCATTTTGATTTTAATTTTCCATCTAGGATGCGTTCCAAGTCATACTGTATCAAAATTACACATTCTTATACTTGGCACCTTAAAATGTTGAGTCCCACCACCTGATTTTATATAAATGTGAGTGCGGTGCATTTATTAAAATGCATTGCAGGTTGACTGTCTTTGTACATGTAACAATTGTGTGACTGCAAAGAAGGCTGAATGCCACTGTGCAATCAGCAATAATGCTGATTTTTTTTTTCTATAGAACGTGTTTGTAATGAGGGTAATATTGATGTATTGCTGTTGGGTGGGTTCTGTTTGGTTTGCAAATTTTTTTATGTTGAGTTCTACTTTTCATTTTGTGTATGTGTGTGCGTGTGTGTGTGTGTGTGTGTGTGTGTGTGTGTGTGTGTGTGTGTGTGTGTGTGTTTGTTTGAGAATCTTTGCTAGTGCTATTCACTATGTGAGCTGGCAGTGATTCTAATTTTTAGTGAGATTCTCCCTTTTTCAACTTGGTGCAACCATGGAGTTGATGGATTTAAATCTGAGGGTATTGGGTGCTTGCCTCCACATAGCAGGTACAGGCAAATCTCATCTCTATCAAAGAGAACTTCTTTTATTTTACTATTTATAGGAGGCTGTGTGTTTGTTTTATGGTTAGATTCTTTGAGCAGTCACTTTTATTTGTGTTGCAGCTTTTGTGTTCACCCCTTACATATATATATATATATATACATATATATATATATATATATATATATATATATATATATGGATTCACGTTATATCCTTGAAATACTGAAGTATCGAAATTCAGTATTTGGAAGGTATAAAGTCGAATTTTGAAACCACGAAAACTCAGAACCGCGAAATTCAAAATCTCGCACACCGGAGATTTTGAATTTCGCACTTCTACTGCACACACACACACACACACACACACACACACACACACACACACACACACACCATCCTCCCCACACACAAACACAAGCTCTCTACTACATAAAAGCAGGGGGGGCAAGCCCCCTTGCACCCCCCTTGTGGGGGGGGCTGCACCCCCACACACCCCCTACTTAAATATTCTCACTCCACAAACACACACAAAACACTACCACACAAGCTACATTCTCCTAGCACACACACATCACAGCAACAAAACACACTGACACACATCACAACCCCTACCCAAAACCCTTAACACACACATACACACACACACTTACCTGAATCCATAACCACAGTGAAACCTCAGAAGTGTAAAATTCAAAACCGCCGGTATTCAAGGTTTTGAACTTTGAGCTGTTCTCAGGATTCCAGTTTATGGGCTTGAAATACTGAATTTCGATATTTCAGTATTTCGAGCTTCTAAAGTAAATATATATATATATATATATATATATATATATATATATATATATATATATGTTCATAGGTAGATACTAGGCTATCTGCCCTAGGGCATTTATAAGCCTAGCCAGAGTGTATTTGGCTTTCGCCTCCCTATTAGATTAGCCTGCTATGCCTCTGTATAGTAGGTCACAGAAGGTAGCCCTTTAAGATTAGTTTACTGTGCCTCTGTCAAGCAGGGACGCAGAAGAGATCCCAGGGGTGAATTTGCGATTTCCCATCCACACGTCCAGATTTGACTTGAAGAGGGTCAGCGAGGGGCTATGTCTAACATGAATTGGGATTCTATTCCAGAGTGAGGGGAGCCTCTGGGAAATTAATCTGTCCCTCCAGCATGTCCTATTTATTTTTGTGCTGAGGTTTAAGTCCCTGGAGCATGTAGCTCTAAGAGATTTGGATTTTTTGAGGTGGAGCATGTCCATTAATTCTGGGTTAGACATGGCTTTGTACATTAGGCATAGATCGCCTCTGAGTAGGCAGTAAGCAACTGAGTAGAGCTGGAGTTTCTTTAGTCGAGCTGCATAGGACATCTGTTTGTGGCCCATGATCCTCTTGATGAGGTAATTTTGGGGTCTTTCCAGTTGCTGCAGGTGTCGGGTAAGGTACATCCCAAAAGGGGCATTGTATTCAATTATGGGCCTGATGAGTGATGAGTAGAGGGGCACAATGACCTCTCTTGATCTAGATGCGAACCCTTTCGTGATAAGGTGGGCTATATAGAAGGTCTTTCTAACCACTTTGGCAACGTGATTATTTACATGGGTCTCCAAATCCCTAATTACTTCTTCCATACTTAATGGATTACCACCTATGTGGTAATTTGTGGGCACTTTGTTTTTCCCAAAGGGGATGACTATGCACTTTTTAGCATTTAGCTTGAGGCCGTGACTCTGACACCAAGCATCCATCTCCGTGAGACCCTTTTAGAGGATGCTTGTGTCAGCTGGAGAGTCAATTATGGCTCCCAGTTTGCAGTCATCTGCGAACTTTGTCAGCCATAGTCCCCCCGTGTTAGCCTGTACCTCAGAGAAGTATATACCGAATAAGAGAGGTCCCAAAACTGAGCCTTGTGGGACGCCACTTGTAACTGGTTTGGATTCGGACGTGGAACCGGCAATTCCGACCATGTGGGTTCTATCCCTGAGCCAGTTTGCAACCCATCTTGTGACACAGGGGTTGATATTTAAGCTGGTAAGCTTATTTATGATGCCCGAGTGGATTATTGTGTCGAAGGCTTTTGCGAGGTCCAGGTAGGCTGTGTGGACTACCTTGCCCTCATCTATGGCTTTGGTAACTGTTTCAAAGAAATCAACTAGGTTTAAGAGGCAAGATCTGCCCTTAACAAAGCCGAATTGGGTAGGGTCCAGTGTCTGGAGGTTCCCAATGTCTTTGTTTATGAGCTCCATGATAATACACTCCATAGCTTTACAGATCAGACTAGTCAGGCTTATGGGGTGATAGTTCCCAGGGTCCATTGTGGCGCCACCTTTGTGGAGTGGGACCACTGTAGCTGTACGGCATTCTTTGGGTACATATCCTGTAGTAAGGCTAAGTTTGAAGAGTGACTTAATGTGAAGGTTCAGTTCTTCTTGGAGCTCGTGTAAGACGCAGCCTGGGACACCATCCGGTCCCGGTCCCATAGATGCTGTGTTTTTTGCTTTGGAGAGGGCAGCTTTCACCTGTGCATCTGTGATGTCAGGGAGGTTACATTCAGTTGGGATAGGCATTTGCTCCTTTGGGGGGAAGGGGGGGAGAAGTTAGCACTGAACCTGTCTGCCAGGATGTTGGCTATGTCTGTAGGTTTGGTATATTTTGTACCATTATGCATCAATGCAGAGCATATCTGGGAGTTTCCACCCATATTCCTGACATAACTAAAGAAAGCCTTGTGATTATCTTTAGTGTCTAGGGTAATTTTTCTTTCGAAGCTGGCCTTTGATGATTTTATGAGGGATCATAGTTTCTTGCTAATACTGATCAGAGATGCCTTCCCTTTTTGGGATTTTGCTCTATCAAGTAGTAGCTTCCTCCTTCTGTTGCATAGCTTATTTATGGCCAGGGTCCACCAGACAGGTCTCCTGTTTTTGGAAGAGTGAGTCTTGTCTTTTTTGGGGATAGCACGATCCATGCATTCCTGCAGGTGCTCATATAATGCAATTGTAAAGGATTCGGCAGATTGGGCAGTATTATCCTCTGGCCCGGGGGCTTTGAAGGATTCCACCTCAGTCTTGAGAAGTGTGAAGTTAGCTTTTGAGAAATTTTTTACAGTGGTTTCCTTGGCTGGAGGTGGGGACGGGATATGGATGTCCAGGGAAATTAGTTTATGGTCTGATCTTACCAATGAGAGGTTTACCTCTGGTGTGGAACATAGAGTCCCCATGTTGGTGATTACCAGGTCCAATATGTTGTCCCCTCTTGTGGGAGTGCTGACCAGTTGTTCCATAGCGTTAGAGTTTACAAATTCAGGAACCGTTGAGCGAGGGTGTTTGGGCTTGAACAGTTTTCCCAGTCAATGTTTGGGTAGTTGAAGTCACCCAATATCATGGCGTTTGGAGAGACCTTCATATTCTCCAGTGTTCTCAGGAATGCCAAGTGGGGTTCCTGTAAAAGGGAGGATGATCTGTAGCAGGCTATAAACTGAAAAGCAGTTTTTCCCTCTGTTAGTTGCGCATGGATGGTCTCCGATGCTTCGTGCAGTGCCACTAACATGGAGGTGTAGGTATCTTTGATGAATATAGATACTCCTCCTCCTTTTGTGCTTCATTCCAAGTTTTGGGGCTGAAAAGCATGGTATGAGTTAAAACCTGGTAGTGCTGAGGTGCTCTCAGGAGCCTTGAACCAGGTTTCTGTTACTGCACAGACATCGATTTTCTCCATAGTGTGGAGAGTCCCGAGTGCATGCATCTTGAGGTTTAGACTTCTGGCATTGAGTAGCATTACCTTTAGTTTTTTTATCCTTGGGTTGTCTATGGAGGTGGGTTTGTCCTTTGAGCCTTGCCTAAAAAAGGCACTATGGGGGTGGCAAGAGCCCTGGCCAGTATACGAAAGCCTAAGGGTGACAGGTGCAAGCTGTCCCTAGCAAAGCAATGTGGCTTGTCGAGCATGCCATCCCAGGCTGACAGACACTGGATCCCCTTTGAATGACACCAATACTTTATCCAATTGTTGAAACTGATCATTTTGTCTTTATACTGTGGCATCATTCTTGGTGAGGGCAAGATGCTACTCAAGGTCAGGGTCATGCCAGCCTGGGCTACATGATCAGAGAGCTCCTCTATGTCTCTTTTCATATAGTCCAGGGAGGTAAGTCTCAGGTCATTCACACCAGCATGGACAATGACGGAGTCATATTTGTACTTGCTTTGGAGTGACCTGAGTGCTTGCATTATGTGGCAGATCCTGACACCCGACAGGCAACTTACAGTGACCTTCTCCTTGTTCAGTCTGGTGAGTGGGACGTCAGTGTGCCGGACAATAGAGTCCCCTATAACAAGTGCATTTGGTGTGTTGTTTAGCCTTAAGGGCTGTGACTGTGAGGCACACTAACTTTGTGAAATATGTGATTCATGGGTATTGTTGAGGGGTGGCTGTTGCTTGGATGTCTGCTTTGGAGGTCTTTGCTGCTTAGGCAGATTTTTATTTAGAGCCTCCGAGTATGTTTTTGTGTGTTTATGTGTTAGGTTTGCAGATGCAATAGGTCTACGTGAGACTGGATTTGTGGTGCGGGTGGTTACCTTTTCCTCCTGACTGACTATGCCAGTCTTGGGTTGAGAGAGCTCTGCCTCCAGTGTGGCAGTGTAACTGAATCTCTCACATGTATTAGAGTTTGTTGGAAGGAGGAGAGGGTTGTCTGTGTACATAAGGCAATTGTAACATTGCCTCAAGATTCCCAGATTCACCAGCTGGACTGGAGAGTAACCCTGAAACTGACCCTTGGACATACCAGATTTGTATAGGGAACTGATTTTTCACTGATCAGATTAGTAAAGGGAACTGATTTTTCACTGATCAGAAAGGACCAATCGTGAGCCTAGTACTTATGAGAAGTCTAGGAGGGTGTAGTGCTTTAGTTAGTTAGTGTTTCCTTATAAGATTTGAGCAAGTGCAGGGCTTTATAAAGAGAATAGAGTGCTTACTTTGAGAGTTTGAACAGTTCTAAGGGAAAAAATGAAGAGCAGACTTTGTGGAGCCAGGAATAGTTTAAACCTGTTTAGGCGGCGCTGCCCGACGCTGCTCAGTGCGCAAGACCGTGCAAAAAAGAGAGTTGTAGGGTTTTAAGAGAGAGAGTTCAAGGAGTTTGGAATTGACCCAAAATGGCCAATAAAACTACAGTTTCTAGGCAGTAACCACTCCTACAGGGACAGGCAGGCTGCTCAGTGTTAATCACTGCCACTGATGAACACAGAGACTTCCCTTTAGCCCAAGCAAGCACTGGCCTTCAAGAAACTTACAAACAGTTCAGAATTGCAAATCTGTAACTGAACTTTTTTAAATTTCAGAAAGCGGGAAAAAAGCAAGATTATTTTGTTTTTTTTTTTGTTTTAGTTTAAAGGTAGCAGAGATACACAAGTAGCAAACTAGTCAGAACAGTGCAATAAATGACCCCACACTTGAGTGCTAGGCCAGAGTCAGGTAGAATACAGTTTTAAGAAAAAAAACGATTTTAAAATAAGTGCAACACAGGAAATGCAGTAAACAGGCTCTAGATGTGTTCTAAATACTGTTTCTAATACAGATATCAACTTTAGCAAGCCAGAAAACGCTGAAAAGTAGGCAGCAAAGCAGAAATTTCAAAAAAAAATCAGAAGAAAATACTTATAATCTCAAAAGTCGCTCCTTTCTTCTCTCAGTGTTTTCTCCCCTTGGTAGGTGCTTCAGCAACAACTATCAAGCCTGGAAAGACGCCAAAACCACGAGGCAGCACAGTTTTAAGAGAGAGAAAGATCAAGGAGTTTGGAATTGACCCAAAATTGCCAATAAAACTACAGCTTCAAGGCAGTAACCACTCCTACAGGGGCAGGCAGGCTGTTTAGTGTTAATCACTGCCACTGATGAACACAGAGACTTCCCTTTAGCCCAAGCAAGCACTGGCCTCCAAGAAACTTACAAACAGTTCAGAGCAGCAAATCTGTAACTGAACTTTTTTAAATTTCAGAAAGTGGGGAAAAAAGCAAGACTTTTTTTTTTTGTTTTGTTTTAGTTTAAAGGTAGCAGAGATACACAAGTAGCAAACTAGTCAGAACAGTGCAATAAATGACCCCACACTTGAGTGCTAGGCCAGAGTCAGGTAAAATGCAGTTTTAAGGAAAAAACAATTTTAAATTAAGTGCAACACAGGAAATGCAGTAAACAGGCTCTAGATGTGTTCTAAATACTGTTGCTAATACAGATATCAACTTTAGCAAGCTGGAAAACGCCGAAAAGTAGGCGGCAAAGCAGAAATTTTAACAAACAATCAGAAGAAAATACTTATAATCTCAAAAGTTGCTCCTTTCTTCTCTCAGCATTTTCTCCCCTTGGTAGGTGCTTCAGCAACAACTATCAAGCCTGGAAAGATGCCAAAACCATGAGGCAGCAGGGTTTTAAGAGAGAGAGATCAAAGAGTTTGGAATTGACCCAAAATGGCCAATAAAACTACAGCTTCTAGGCAGTAACCACTTCTACAGGGGCAGGCAGGCTGTTCAGTGTTAATCACTGCCACTGATGAACACAGAGACTTCCCTTTAGCCCAAGCAAGCACTGGCCTCCAAGAAACTTACAAACAGTTCAGAACAGCAAATCTGTAACTGAACTTTTTTAAATTTAAGAAAAGTGGGAAAAAAGCAAGATTTTTTTTTTGTTTTAGTTTAAACGTAGCAGAGATACACAAGTAGCAAACTAGTCAGAACAGTGCAATAAATGACCCCACACTTGAGTGCTAGGCCAGAGTCAGGTAAAATGCAGTTTTAAGAAAAAAATATTTTAAATTAAGTGCAACACAGGAAATGCAGTAAACAGGCTCTAGATGTGTTTTAAATACTGTTTCTAATACAGATGTCAACTTTAGCAAGCCGGAAAATGCCGAAAAGTAGGCAGCAAAGCAGAAATTTTAAACAAAAAATCAGAAGAAAATACTTATAATCTCAAAAGTGGCTCCTTTCTTCTCTCAGCATTTTCTCCCCTTGGTAGGTGCTTCAGCCTGGATATATATATATATATATATATATATATATATATATATATATATATATATATATATATATAACGTACACACACCTTCTTATGAATTAATTTCCAAAAAAAGAAGTTATGTACTCACCATAAAGTTCCTCAGCTGTTGAGTTCTGAACTGATCTTTGGATCCGACTCAGACGTTACTTTAGCTCATGACCACTGAAAAACTCTTGAGCTCCTCCCTTACCCATAATGCACCAACTCCTAACGTACCTCAGATCTTGTTTGCTAACTGACATAAAGTCAAAAGTACAGCTATAAAATACGTAACAGAAGAAGCTATATCTGGAGCTAAATATGAAGGACAGTGGTATCCTTATAAACTCTCGTTCTTCCAGAAACCAGTTGTGAAAAAGGTTGGGGATTGTTGGGTGATGAGTTGAGGAAGAATGAAAATGGACAACACAGATGGAACGTTATGGTGAGTATATAACTTCTTTATCTGATGTTGTCAATTTTCATTCAATTCTCAGCTGTTGAGACAGAATCCCCAGCTACCTAAATTCCCAGATGGACTCTAAGGAAGGATATTCCTGAGCGCAGCTCAGCCAAAGGCTGTTCTTCCCCTCCAAACCAGATCTAGTTTGTAATGAGTAATAAAGGTATGAGGATCACAGCTGCAGATATGTCATCCATGGAAGCCCTAGAGAGGAACACTGAAGAAGTTGCCATGGACCTAGTTGAATGGGTTCTTAAAGATTTTGGTAAGGATAGACCCAATTTATTGTAGATAAATGATATGCAACCCATCAGCCGTCTGGCTAAAGTTGCCATTGCAACACATTTTTCCAATTTAGAATCTGCAAAGGAGACAAATAATTGATCTGCCTTCCTAATTTCCTTTGTTCTACATAAACAAAAACTTAATTGTCTGTGGACATCCAATAAATGCAGCATATATTCACCTTTGTTTGTAAATTTAGGAAAGAAGACAGGCAGGTTAATGGACTGGTTAATATTGGATTCTGACACCACTTAAGAAAAGAAAGAAGGGTTGGTTCATAATCAGGTAGGGAGGTTGAGAGGACAATACTTGAAGTTCTGAAATTCTTCTAGCAGAGATAATGGCTACTAGAAAAATAGTTTTCCAAGTCGAAATGTAAGATCACATTTTGCTGGTGGTTCAAAAGGAGAATGAATTAAGGCCTGCAATGCCAGATTTAAAAACATGGTGGACTAGGATCTTTATAGGGAGGTCTCAGCAGGAGAGTGCCTCTCAAAAAAGCCTTAACAAGCTTAGATGAAGCCAAGGAAGAATTAAAAAAATTCAATGTCAAAGTTGGAAACTGCTGCTAATTGAACTCTAATTGTTGAGGAGCTAGCTCCCTCGTTAAAAATCATTGACAAAAACCTGTGAATACTTTGTACAGGAGCTGGGAAGGGTTCAATGCATTTCTGGTGTGTCCAAAAAAACAAACCTTTTCCATGTACTCTGTAAAGTTTTTTGTAGAGCTTTATGGGAAGATAAAAGTATATGATGGACAGGGGAAGACAGCATCAGTTGTCTGGCTATTAATGGAATTGGAGAAATCACTCTGTTAGCTTGAGGTTTGAGATATCCGGATGAATCATGCCTGCTGGGTGAGACAGGAGAGTTGAAATTGGATTGAGAATCCAATTTGGGTAAAGGAGATGAGGCCAAAGGAAGGAGAACCAAATCTGTGAAGGCCAGTAAGGTGCAATGAGGATGACTTTGCTGTTCAACCGGGCAACTTTCTGCAGAAATTTTGGAATTAGAGGAGCTGGTGGGTAAGTATAGAGGAGACCAGGGGGCCAGTCATGGAGTAGAGCATCCCTTGGTGATTTCCCTGGTGGGTGGATCAGGGCAAAGAAGCTGCTGCACTTGTTGTTTAGGGGAGAAGCAAAAAGATCACAACAAGGCTGGGTCCATTGACAGAAAATCATCTCTGTCACTTTCATGTTGAGAGACCCCTCATGAAGTAGTAGAATGGACCTGCTCAATTTGTCTGCTATCCCATTGGACTTCCCAAGAATGTGCATTACTATCAGAAAGCAGTTGGAAGGGTTCACCCATTGCCACACTCTGAGGGCTTCTCGACACAAGGGGTAAGACCTGGTTCCCCCATGTTTGTTTACGTACCAGCTGTCTCGAAAGAGAGAGAGAGTCTTGAAAGGCCTGCAACTCTAAGAGCACTGCTTTCATTTCCAGGACACTGATATGCTTATTGGCCTCTCCGGGGGACCAACTGCCTTGGACTATCTTCCCAGAAAGATCTGGGAAGCATCCGTGATCACTACAACCTTGGGCTGAGGGACAATGAAAAGGCAGCCTTGTAGAACTTGACCTGATTGAATCTACCACCAAAGGTATCTCTTGCATGCCTGAGTCTTATCTGGGCTGACATGCATTGATAAAGAATTGACCATTGTGTTGCTAATGTCCATTGAAGAATTCTCATATGAAATCTTGCTAGAGGAACTAAAATTATGACCACTGACATTGACTCCAAAGCTTGAAGAATCAAACAGGATGAAATTGTGGTACTGTAAATTATTTTTCTCACCTGGAATCTGATAGTCTGCACTCTTATGAGAGGAAGAGAAGCTGCCAATGAAACTATGTTGAAAACCAATGTTTTGAAGGTTGTAACTGAGACTTGTAATTTATGGTTATCCGCAGAAGGGAGCAAGTCTGAAGTACCTGATCTCTCACTTTTATTAGTAAATGCCTGGTCAGCTCGGTAATGAGCCAGTCATTTAAGTATGGAAACACTCAGAATCCCTGCAGGCTCAAGTGAGCTGTTACCACTGCCATGCATTTGAACATCTTGGGGGCTGTGGTGAGGCCAAGGGTCATTGCTCTGAATTGGTAGTGACTGGCTCCCAGCTGGAAGAATAAACATCATGAAGGTTCATCACGCACATCCAGTTGTCTTTGCCTGGAAAAGGCAGAATGGACTGAACCATGACCATCTGAAACACTGTGTGTCGAACTGCTTTGTTCAATTTATTGAGATCCAGAATTGATCTCCAGTCCCCTGTTTTCTTTGGCACTAAAAAAACTCAAGTAAAGTCCAGATTCTAATTGGTCTGGTTGGACCTCTTGGATGACTCTTTTTTTAGCAGCTTTTGTATTTCTATTGCTGCTGCTATCCTCTGACTGGGTAGAACATCAGGAATTTTGCATACAGGTGGAGGTGGTAGGGAAAAAGAAATTATATAACCTCTGTAAATAATCCTCTGCAGCCATGTATCTTTTGTTATATCTAGCCAGGCTCTCTGATCAGGGATAAATTACCCCGGACTGCCACCAGAGGTGGGCAATTGGACCTCCTTTCAGGATTGCTGGTAGGTCTATCAGAGAATGAATCTCTGGACCCCTGGTTCTGTGGGCTTCCTCTGCTACGTGGGCATCATCGTCCATTTGAGTTCCCCCTCTGCTCCTAGAGAATTATCTCCAAGTGGGTCTTCAAAAAGACCCTGGGACTTCTTGAACCTCATTTTTCAATCTCCTCATTGATTCCTAGTGAAGGATCTTTGAGGAGTTGAAAAACATATGCCCACTGCACAGAGGGTCTTTCCATTTTTTTCATATCTGGAGAGTGTATCTTTAACTTTAGGACCAAATAACGAACTGCCGTCAAAGGGTGCATTGACAAACAAGGACTTGAAGTGCTCCACAAAATAACACAAGCGCATCCAGGCATGCCTCCTAATAGAAATGTCTGAACCTGCTGCCCTTGAGGCACCTTCAGCAGCATGCGAGATAAGCCTCATGGATGAATTAGAAGCAGCTTGTAGGGTAGACAACTGAGAAGCCACAGAAGTCTGAGTCTCAACAGTAGCAATCCCTGAAAGGGATTCTGACAGTTCCTTTATCAAATCCCTAGTCTCATAAAGTGTGCCAGATAGTTCAGCGACCCAAAGTCAGAAGTCGCTGAAGCATACACATGCTACCCAAATCTGTCCACTGCCCTAGACTCCCTGTTAGGGGGATGGACAGAAAAACTCTGCTCAGCAAGTTCCTTCTTTTGGTCACTGATACAACCATAGCATTTATGGGTGCTTCCTTGCTCCAGTATTTCCAACCTACAGGTGGAGCCAGAATTCAATCTGGTCTTTTGGGGATTGCCTCAACTGAGTCAGGTTCCTTCCATACCTGCCTAGAGATCAAGTCAATGAGATCAACAGTGAGAGTAGTAACCCAAGAGGTAGACTGGCCAGCTCCAAAGGCTTCTAGGAATACTGATTCCTTTGGGAAAGGTTATTGCAGGACCAACCACCCCTCTGCTTAAGGATCTCAAGAATGTCTCCAAATGAGATGTCTTCAGGTGGTGATCTTGGGGACCCTTTTCCTTCATCAAAATCAGTATCTTTGGTAAATGACTCCTGAGAGAAGTCCAAGTGCCTCCTCTTGCACTTCCTCTTCCTAGGGACTTCCTCAGTAGGATGCTCTGGTAAAGTATACAAAGAGATTGTAAAACCCTGCTGGGTAGCCTGGAGACTTTGAGCTGGTTGTCCCTGTGGTGTAGAATGATGTGGCTCAAGGTACAAAGACATCTGGGATCCAGATGAAAGATCTACGGAGGCAGGATCCATCCATCCTGTCAGAGCAGAGAACATCTTGTCCAATAACTGAAAGACAGACCGCTGCAGGGAGAAGGAAGACAATGGAGCAGAGAAGCCAGGCTTCTGGCCCATCAGTTCCTTCTGCCCTGGAGGCAATCTATCTGAGGTGGGAGTCAGAGTCGAGCTGTCCATTGCTGATGTTCCAAGGGGCAGAGATGGCGCCACAAACCTTGGAGTCAACTCTAATTCTCAGATCCAATAGGGGCACATTGGCTCCCATAGTCATCCGGCTCCAAGGACATCTAAGCTGGTGCATTCAGAGATAACTTCAGATCTGAAGATACGGATATGTTTGTATCTGATCAGATGGACCCAGAAGGCTCAGATCCAGGGGCTCTGAAATGACTGGTTGGATCAGAGAAGGAGCTGAAATCAGTGGAGTGGTAGAAGGGTGGGCTTCCTGCCCTGAATCTCCCATCTGTATTTGCACTGAGAGGAATCTCCTCATCATTCTGTCCACATTAGCGTTGATCAAACTTCTGGAAGAATGAGTGGTAGCTAGGGGAGGACTTAGAATGCCTTTGTTCCAAAAAAGAAGGAACTCTTGAAGATACCGGAGCCAAATGTGGTATCTGTTTTTAGGTAATATTCTCAGATCCAAAGTGCTTGGATCCAAGGAGGGTTTCATCAGATCTGATGGCGGTTGGACCGCAGTGGCCTTCAGATCCAATTTATTCCTCTTCTTAGGCAGCTCTTAGGAAGATGGAGTCAATGATCCAGAAGGTTTGAAACTTAGTGGAAGGCTCCCTTGATTTTGGTTTGGGGAACTGACCCAGTAATAGCTTCTGAGAAGGAAGTAGGATGTAAGCTTTCAACATAAGCTTACACCCGGGTTAAAATTTTTACAAATGGAAAAATCAACATGAAGGTGGTCTGGGCCAAAACAGTGCACACATAAAGTGTGGGCATCAGACAAGGGCAATTTGTACCTGCACTTTTGGCACTTCTGAAATCCTGAAGGACCTTTTTCAGCCATTAAGAAAATAAATAAAAAGAAGGAAAGCATTTTATATATATATATATATATATATATATATATATATATATATATATATATATATATATATATCTATACACACACACACACACACACACACACACACACACACACATACATACAGAAAAAGAGAGAGAGAGAAAGATACCAACGATGGTATCAAGAATTACACCAAAAGTGTAAAAGGAAGAAAAAATAGAAACAAAAATCCCTCTTTTAAAAAAGGTTAACTGGTTACCCACAGTATATTAAAATTTATTTCCATAAACTCATCTCTCGCAACAGGCATGAAATAAACTCCTGCAACATACATTGATACATTTAAAAACTTTTTTTCTTACCTTAAGCACGTTCTTTTTCATGATGTGACAAACCACCTCCATAACTCTTAACCTTCTCTCAAAACCTTTGAATACTCTATGCCATTCCTCTATTTCCTGCTGTTTACCAAAATCAACAACTAGTACCTGAATCTTTTCCGTCCACTATATCTATATTTGTCACAATGCCTTTACTCCCAAATTCTAACACTGCCTTACCTCTTTCTATTTTAAATTTCTCAGATTCCCTTTATTCCTGAGCCACTACTACCACATAATTCATACATGCACAGTAACATATCTTTGTAAATACCATCTACTTCCTAACATCAATTTTTTACACACAGAGCACATAAAGGGCTCATAGGACATTCTCATTTCATACCCATCCATACCTCTCAACTGACTAGATTTTCACAGAATGTCTAGATTTTTGGGTCATATTTTGTTCTGTTCCTCATAACATTTGTGGTTACCTGCCAAATCACTGATGACTGAAGTCACTAAATAATGACATACATTTACGTTTCAGATTTTGTATCCTTCAGAAAATGCATGCTAGCACACATCCTGTTATTCTACCAACGTTCTAAGTTTATAAGCTCAACATTTAAAATCCTTCCTTAGTTTTGGGCTTTTGCCCTCCCATTCCTTTAAGCTTTTTCTTGATTTCTTGTGAAGTATGAACCTATCCACCCATCATTCATTATTAGCATAAATTAAGAATGATCATATGCTTCCAAAATAAAGTTAATGTAAAATACATACATAATCCCATCTTAACTGTTTCACTCCTAACATCATCAAATTGACTGATCAACCTCTCCTCTTTAATGTCCTTTTTGGTATTAGTATTAGCATGGACTCCCTATCTTGGTTTAAAAGCTTCCTATACATATAGAGGTACTGTAAAGTTAAAAATGGTAAATCCCTCTCCAGCTCAAGGGTGACCCCCCCCCCCAAGGTTCAGCTGTTTCACCACTGCTGTTTTCCATTTTCATCAACAAACTCCCATCCCATCCTTCCCACATCGCACTACTTCTCTAGACAGATGACATGGTCATCTATAGATCCATCCTCTCTCACTCCAATATCTAATTACAACTTCAGTCAGACCTGAATGACCACCTGCCAGCCTTCATCCACCCGACCCAACCTCCCCTCCCAGCATCAATACAACACACACACACACACAACCACTTTAATCCTGTAGCTTTGTAGCTTTCTCTAAAAAACAAACTAACTATAACTGGAATTCTCTAAAGGCTACAGTGCCATCAAACATTTAATTTAACTCTACCTATAACCTTCTCCCTCCACTTTCCTCCCTCTCACCAGAATCAGACCATAAATCACACCATACACCATGGTTATCTAAAAAAACCAAAAAAACAAGAGAGAGAGAGAGACTAGACAAACAAACTAAACTACATCCTGAATCCTAACATCCTGATATAACAATTTACAACTTACTAAAAATTTACTATATAAAGACAAACAATCCTACACATGACTCTATAATCAAACATTCCAATAACCAAAAACAATAATTTCCATTAATTTTTCTCTCAACCCAGGCACCTCAAATAATCCTTCCAAAAATACTCACCAAATTGATACTACAAAAAATTGCTCACAGAAATTTTTTTCTCTTTATTAATTCTCTTTTATAAATTATATAGCTCTAACCCTATTAATCCCCTCTATTAACCCATCCCTACCAGTCTCTAAACCCCCCCCTCCCACCACTTTTCAATCCTCCCACCACTTTTTTCAAACTCAAACCAACAAATCACCTACTGATAAAACAAACTTGCTCAAAAATAAAAGATAATCTCAATTCTCTATTCTAATATTCCATCTAATTTCTTATTTTATGCTGCAGATCAATCGATCCATACAGGAATCATATGTCCTCATCGATCCATACAGGAATCCTATGTCCCCTGCTGTATGCCTTTATACAATATACCCCCTCTTTCGTATCACCATAATAATCCTCTCCCTAATATCAAAAGCCATAAATCCCTGCCATCCTTCAAATAATAAAAAAAATTCTAAAAAAACTAATGCTTTTCCTACCTAAAATGCTTAAACTCACTAACCTCACTCCCTTCATTCTCTGATTTATTCTGATATATAGTCATATGCTATCTCTTCTCAACTTTCCTTAGTGAATATCAATCATGCTCGCTCAAAATAGCTAAAATATAGTCTCTATACTCATCTCCTTGATACACCTCTCTCTGACACTCCTCTATCTTCATATCTGACTCACCTCTCTCCTTACCCTTCAACAGATCCCCAACTAACAATGTTGTTAATCACCAACCTTCCAATCCCTCTTCCCCCAGAAAAGTTCCTTCCCTTTCCATTCTTTTCCCCCCTTCCCTTCCCCCACTCCCATTCCCCCTCCCATGCTTTCAATAACCCCATGAAATACCACTCAAATATCCCAAATACTCTAAAATCGAAATCTGTAATAACCTCCACTCCCTACTTCTCTGCCACCCACACACACCCACTGCACAACACACAAAACTCCTTCTGCCACTGAGAAATGCATGCTAATCTATTCCTTAACTCTTATATTATCTAAAATACTAAATTCTTCTTCTCCTTAAAAAAAAACTCTTAAAAAAATAAAACTAGAAAAAAATTCCCTTTAAAAAAAAAACCCAAAAAAAAATTAATGCCCCAAAATTCTGCCAAACTGAAAACTTACACATCAAAAAACAAATTTGACAAACATGTTCAACTCTAAAAATCAACAAAACATCAAAAAAACATACCTCTCCTTCTTCTAAAACTACACTGTTCTTCTCCTTCTTTCTTCCTACACTACCCTCACCTCTATTAATGGAATATCTTATTTCTCATTTTCTCCTCCAAATTTGTTATAAAAAAATTCCATTCAAAAAATTTCAAAAACCACCAAAAAAAAAATCCAACCACCCTAAATTCCCTACTACTCCCAACTCTACTCCTCCCTAGAGCCCTCCCTCCAACTGGTCTACTCCCACACCACCCTACTTAACCCAACCCTCTAAACCCACTAAACCACATCCCACCAACCCAATGCTCACCTGCCTCCACCCTGTCCTCAATACAAACCACCTAGCCACCACTCTAATCCTCACCTTCCCCTAAAAACCCCACCTAACTCCCACTCAATGTCCACAAACAAAACTTTCTCCTCCTAAAAGAAGCTCTCTTTTTTCTCCTAATAATTTCAAAACACTACTCCTTTTCCTCTACTGACAGAAAATCCTGTGAATGCCAAACACCCCTTTCTTACTACTCCTCTGTACATATTAATTTTAATATAATTTCAATATTGTTGTTCTTACCCACTTGTAATATGTAACTATTGTCTTATTACTGTTGTTGTGTATATATATCTAATATTTAAATGTTACTGTCTCTGCTCTCCCTCCCTGTAACTCCTGTCCTTTGTGCTCTCCTGCCATTTACTAGACTCAGACTCTCAGACCTTTTTTGATTTTTTCATTTCAATAATAATATATTATGATATGTAATATGACCATTATTATATGTATTCTGTATCACAAATTACCAGCCATCATCATTACTTATGTGATATGTTTGTTTTTATGTATTTTTTTTATGAATCTGTATTTTATTTTATATCTTTTGTATTTTTTTTTTTTTTCCTTTTTTTTTGTATGTTTTTTTTTCTCCGGCCCACCAAAATAATTAAATAAATAACTGATGCCCAGTGGACCTCCCATCATCAAATAAATAAATAATAAATAAATAAATAATTTAGCCCAATCCAATACAGCCTTCTTTTAAACCACACCAAAACCATGCTCTTAGGCACCCCCAAAGACTATCCAAATGTTCTTCACCCACACCAACACCAGCCCAAATACCTGTGTTATCAAAACCACAACTTCATTTAAGTACCTTAAACTTAGACTTAAACAGTCTCCTAACTTCCACTGTAACTCACTTAAAATGAAATTAAAAGTAACCACCATGTTCTTCTGGCCCAATCCCCCCAATTCTGTCCACTGCTGCCTGGTCCACCACTGAGAAAGGCATTCTCTTGCATCAGCTAGAAAATGTTCTTCCCACTTATGCCAATGCCACCAGTTATGATTCCACTACTTTCAAAACCATCTCGAACTCCTCAAGAAAGCCACTGCTTCACCCTAGAAAGTGCAAGAGGGCTCGCCATCCAACAATAAACCATTATTCTTGCAAGCGCTCATATTTTTAAACTGCTATGTCTCCATACCTTTGTACTACTCCCACACAAACTCCATGAGAATACATCTTCGTATAGTCTCCACAGCTTAAGTCAAAATGCAATCTCTCTAATTACACCAACATCCTCTATCTCATAGTCACAACCACTCTCTGGGAATCTATCACACTTACCATCAGAGAAAACTCAAAGCTATCTACCTTCAAGAAAGTTATTTTATTCCACTCAAAACAACAAATTCACTTTCCCTACATTAACTCTACAACCTCTCACAATAAATCCCCCCTCTGTTCTCCCTCAATTACTTCCTTTTATTCATGTTCTATTTCTTCCTAGAATGCAAATAGTACATATATGTATATGTCATGTCTCTTCTTTGTTGTAGAGTGATTCACTGTAGTATCTATTGTGAGTACTCATTCAACTTTGGCTATACCGGTAAACAAACAAACATAATTAAATAAATTCACCACCTCACTTGCCACCATAACACATACCTTGTATATTATAACTACATCCCAATACATTCTTAACAGCCTTCAGTACACATCCTTTCTATTCTGTTTAGAATTCTTACCAGTTCATAACTGGTCCCCAATAAATAAAATGCTAATTAGTTTATAACCCATGTTCCTCCTTCCTCTTCTTTTTTTGGCAGTAGCTGCTTTTATTTATTTTTTTAACAAGAAACATCTTTCTTAAATTATCACTTATAGAATATGCATTTATATGAAGACAAACCATATTAGCATAATTTTAGTTGCAAATATTACACATCACTTATCTACCCAGTCATTGTCAGTCAAACATTACATAGCTCATTCAAATCTTGCCTTCTTTTAAACCTCATTCCTCCTCTGTATGTATTGTTCCCAAATTTTTTCTATGTAATTTGCTTCTAGCCTTTTCTAAAGATAACAATTCCAATTGTTTTATCACTGTTCCTATTTACTACTTCTAGTACAGTTAGCTTAGACTTTTTTTGGGAGCCACCATAATTAGACTCAGCAAGGCCTTACTATGTCTAGGCAATTCCAATTCTGTATCATAGCTCAGAAAATTAATTTCGCTGCCTACCTGAGGAAAAATTCTCTGGAGTCTACTTGGGATATAAATCTTCTAGACGTTGATGCATATTTGGGATACATACATATATCCCCCACTGTTTTTTTCTGAATTGCTTATCCAATCTCTCCTTCCAATCCTTTCTAACCTCCTTTGATTGATTCTTATAGTTATTATGCAATATTGTATATCCTGTACTAATTATTATTCCTTTCTTAATGGCAACTGCTGTACTAGATTCTACTAAAAACTCTACCAGTGCTGGTCTTTCATTTAGGACCCCCCTGCTTCTTTCTCCTTGATGTCTTCCCCATTCTATTACATTTTCCCTTTCTAGTTATTTCAATACCTTGGTTCCTTTGCCAGTTTTCTCCAATAAATTCCAGCCCCCCTTTTGCCTATTGGCTGTATCTCTAATTGCAGTCATCCCTATCGGCAGAAGCTTTTTTTCTCCATTCATATGTTGGCGTAGTTCTTAGAATACTTTCTGTTACTTTATGAATATAATATTCTGTATGATTATTATTATTCTCCTTAAAAATCTGCATCCAAAATTACAGGCTGTCCTTGTTTCTTAAGCTTCTCCCCTGTTTCATCATAATCCCTTTCCACTTTGAATTATAGGTTTCTGCTTGTGATATGTATAACAGCCTTAACTGTGTAGCTCTGAAATACCCATTCAAATTGGGTAATCCTAATCCACCTTGGTCTATTGGAAGAATCATCTTATTCCACTTGACTCATGCCATCTTCCCCTCTCAGATAAAATCCTTCAGTTCTTTATTAATTGCTATCTACAACTTTTCCTCTGGTTGATAAAAATATGTCTGACCTGTCTATAAGACTAAAGGGACTATGACATTTTAATTACTTGTATCTTACTATCCATATCCATATAACAACAGAGCTTCCAATTTCTCAGTTTTTGTATTATCTCTTATTTTGTTTCTTCCCACATATCCTTAACTGCCACACCAGAATCATTTTTAATCCATACACCTAAGTACTTAATTTTATCATGTCCCCATAAATATGGATATTGCTGAACCAATTCATGTGCGAGTACACAATTTACAGCTACTGCCTTTGCATTAGCTTCATTAATTTTGTATCCCAAAAAGATTTGAAACTGCTTAAAAATGTTCCACAACATTGAAATGTCATTTTCTTGATCTATTGGGTATAAAATAATATTATCTGCAAATAGATCCAGCTTTTCCTGACTACTATAACAATTATATCCTTGAATTTCTGAGTCCCTTATTTTCTTTGCCAGTAGTTCTAAATATAATACAAATAACAAAGGGGAAAGAGGACACCCCTGTCTGGTTCCTCTGATTAAGCAGTAATTATCAGAGAGCAACCCACCCACTTTATTGTTTGTGTCATATACATCATATATCTTCCTAATCAACCTTAAAATGTTATCAGGGCTTGCAAATGCTTACATTGCCCTGCTCATAAAGTCACAACTTACTCTGTCAAATGCTTTCTCTGCATCAAGACCCACCAACAACAGTGGTATTTTTTTACATTTTGCTTCTCTCTGGATCATCAGTGTTCTGTTAATGCTATTAAATGTCTGCCTTCCCTCCATAAAAACCACACTGATCCATATCTATCAATTTTGGCATCACTTTTGCCATTCTTTTAGCCATTACAGACACAAGCACTTTACAACCATGGTTTAGGATTGAAATCAGCCTGTATGATGCTGGATCTGATGGGTCTTTAGCCTCTTTAGGTATTACAGCTGTCACTGCCTTTCTCCCAGGATGTTGGTACTTCTCATCTTAAAATACTGCTAAATAAAACCTTTCAGATCTTTATCAGTTTTTCCCTCCTAGCCTCCAAACTTCCACAAGAATACCATCTATTCCTGGGGCTTTCCTGTGGAGTGGTTATACTTCATCAGTTTTATCTTATCTCCTACTATCCTAAATGTTAGTAATTGAGCTTCATCTACCTCTAACCTTAGCATATTTAATTCTTCCATAAACATTTCCATTTGTACGTTTTCTTGATTTCCATATTTCTTTGCTTTATACAGACTTTCATAGAATTTCCAAAATATTTCTAGTACCTCTATAGGATCTCTTGTTATCTTCCTTGTTATAGGTTCCCTAAGCTTGGTGACAGCCCTTTCTACTTTCTGTTGCCTGAGATGTTGTGCTAAAAGTTTTTGTGCTCTAGAGTTATCAAAAACAGTTGCTTAACAGCAATCTTTCTAAGCTCTTCCATATTATCAAGGTAATCCCTTATTTTCTGTTTAGGATTCTTCAGTTGCTCCTCTTCTTCTTCTATTAGATTTCCCCTATTCTGCAATACTTTAACATTCATAAGTCCCTCTAAATAATTCTTGTTACTTCTTAACCATATCTCCCTTTCTTTTATTTCCACCCTATTTTTAAATTCCACTTTAATTTTATCTCACTCTCTAGCTATATTTTCAGAAGAAATTTCTACCTTGTCTAATAGCTCCTGAATAATTTCCTCTACACATTCCTTAAATTCTTCTCTGTTCAACAGATAGGTGGGAAAGCACCAGTGTCTCATTTTTATTTCATTACCTTGTGCTTTTATTTTAGTTATTATCGGGGCATGATCTGAAATAGTTATCGGGTGTGTATCAAGACTTTCAAATAAAAGCATATGTTCTTGTGAAATGTAAATTCTGTCTAGCCTAGCCCAGTTTTTATGTCTTGGGAAATAATGTGTAAAGCCACTCTGAAATCTAGTATTGAATTTACATTTTCCATGCCAAATATTTTCATAAATGTCTTCAACGATCTACCCTCCTTTGTTATATTTTCCCTTCTGGGCTCCCCAGACACATCTTCACTGCTCCAAATCAAATTCCAGCCCCCCACCTATAAGTAATATTCCTTGCTGAAAGCTGATTATTTCTCCCAGGATTTTCTTAAGCTCCATTATAGCAGTTTTAGGTGGAATATAAATATATGCCAGTGTAATCCTCCTCCCTTGTCAGTAGCCCGTTTGTATTACAAATCTACCATTATTATCTTTTTATCTTCTTCTATCACTATTGGATATCCTCTTGCAGTTAATATAGTACTTCTCTTTTCCTTTGCCCCAGGTATTCTGCTGAATAACCATCCTAAAAACCTTTCTTTATTAAATTCACGTGTTCAGTTCTTTCTAATTGTGTCTCCTTTAGCATAGCTATTTGTACTCTACATTTTTAATATAGTTCACTAATCTTTTTTTTTATATTTATCTGTGAGACCACTGACATGTAAAGACATTACAGAAAGCATTGTGTTAAAAAGTTATTCTTCCCGACTTTTATGTACAACAGCTTTTTTTGTTAAGTGTCTAGTTCCAGCTTTTGTGTTACATAAATACATACATACCTACATACACTATTTAGCAGGTTGATCTTTTACACATCTTGCAAAATCTTTTCTTTTGTTGAAAGCCCTCACACAAAAAACAAATACACCCCAATACCCTCTAAAACCTATTAACTTAATACTAACACAGAAAACTATGTACATCTTCAAATATTGAAGTTTTACCCTCCTAAGAGGAACAAATGTCCCAAACTGACAGCCATACCTATAGACTTGAGTTGTCCTAAAAGAATGGTTATCCATGCTAAGATGCATGGTACAGCCTGGGCATCTACTAAGTCATATCTGATTTTGTCTTATCTTTATAGCTCTTCCTGATGGGAAAACACTAGAATGTTTTCAGAAAACATTATCTCCTAGCCATTTCTCTTTGTCAGATTGTCTCCATGGAGACATAAGGACCAGCTACAGTATTGTTACTAAAAGCATATATTTATTTTCTGAAAAAAGCTTTATAATATTCAATGTTCTTTTTCATTTTCTTGCTTTCTCTTAAAACCTATTAGCTTAAGCTAAAGGCCGTAACCAGTCATTTCTCTATGTAAGAATGAGAAAAAGTACATCCATTTTTCTTTTGTCATGCACTTTTGAGCAGACTTTTCTTCTTTTTTCTTACATTGCAGTGCTTACATTTCTTAAAGGAGAAAGAGAGAAAAAATCACCTACTTACATTAATATTCCCATTACACTTAAAAATAACCGAAACAACTTTACTTTATAGCATGAAAAGAAAATCATGCAGCATAAAAGTATTACTATTAAGAAAAAAATGTTTTACTTAGTTAACTTTCTCCATCTTCTTCACCTCTCCTAAGTATTTTTCCAAACATTAATGACATAAATGAGGGTATATGCATTAGAGTACCCTACACGTTTAACAAAGTAAAAAAAGTCCAATATTTCCAGATTTTCTTGTTCTGTCATGTTTCACAAATCTAATTATTGCTTTGTAATACCACATTTGTCAATCCTGTGTCTGCTTCATTTCCAATGCACTCTCAATTCTTGTAATGAACTCTTGTGCTTTTTTCCTTCTCTCAAGCATTTTCTGTTGAAACATTCATAAAGGTTTCACTAGCACAGTCTCTCTGTAGTCTTTTATTACCAGAAGAACAAGAAGCAGAATCCTCCTCTGTTTCACAGCTCACTTTTTGTTGGACAAACTTTTGTATTTCCTGCTTATCATGTTCTGCATCAAAAAAGGATTGTGTCCCTCCAAGAAATAATACTTTGGAGATAGCTAGGTACAGCAGTTTGAACCTCATGCCTGCTTCTTGACATTCCCTGAATAGTGGAATAAATTTACTCCTCTTCTGCCTGGTGTACAGTGAGAAATCATTCTCCACAAACACTCTGCTGTCTCCCGCTTTTATTAATTTGTCCTTCTGCCACAGTTTTGTCAGAATCAACTCTTTCTGCTTGTAGGATTGTAACTTTACTATTAAAGGTCTAGGTTGCTTTCACAGGGCTAGGTTTGGAACATACACAAGATGTGCCCTTTCAATTAACAACTCTTGCTGTGGAATACCAATCCAGTTGCTTATTTGTGCTTTCATAAAATTGATAGAGTCTGTTCCTCCCAGCTTTTCTGGTACAGCAGAAAAATCTCAAGTTTTCCTTATGTTCTCTGTTCAGTAATTCTATTACTTTTTGAAACATCTCTTCTTTGGCAGTTTCATATTCAGCCAGCCTTTTGTTCATTTCAAACTCTGATTTTTGCAGTTTTATCACCTCATCTGAATATCGGTTTAAAGCTTCTTTCATTTTTTAGCCTTTTACTATTAGAGTTGATATACTCCATCAGTGTTTCATTTATTTTAATCAGGTCTGAGTGCACTTGCCTTATATTTCCCTCTAGGTTACTGGAAGTCATGGCTGGAGCTTGCACTGCTTTTTGTTGAACATTAGTAGAACTCTTCTCAGTCAGTTTTTTCCCTCACCTTTTATAGCTGACTTTCCTTCAGGTCCTCTGAATTTCTTTTCCCTGATACCCAGACAGAGCACTTACTAGCCAGTTACTGAAATTTACCCAGAAATACAAATTCACTGGCTCCCTCTTCTGAGTTTCCATTTTCACATTGGGAGAGCCAGAATTAAGCTGTTACTCAATGTGCAGCCATCTTGGAAGTCCGCTCATCCTTCTCCTTTGGTAATGTTATATCCAGCTCATACAAGTTATTCCTATTCCTAATGAATAACACTCATTAAACACTCACTTTCACAGACTGATTTCATTTAACCAAATTCTCATGAAACTCTTAGTCCATCTCGTTAAGCCCTGAAGTCTTATCATTACTACTTACCTTCAATGCCTGATTAAATCCAGTACAGAAATTTCCAGTACAGTTCTTTTAGTATAGAAACATTCTTCTTTCCCCTTCTCAAATGTCATCTTAACAGTCCTCTACCATTTTCAACTTCTATACAACACCTCCCATTTGATCCTAATTCTCATTAATCAAGTCCCCATGTACTGCCCATGTACTGTTGTTTCCACTTCTTCTTTTTGCACATGTAGTGGGCATACCTGCTCTTTCATACTTATACAATTATATATTTACAACTTAAATTCCTTGTGATACTCTAATTCCCACAACTCATTTTCTTTTTGCCTCCACCAGACTTTCCAACCCCACCCACTTCCACCTTAGCAAGCAGCATTTCTATTCCTTTATTTTCTTTCTAAGCAACATCATTAAAACAGCACATAATGAAATTCCTTCCTAATATTATCTTTCAACATGACCCACTATTTAATCCAATTTCACAAAATTCCTTTATTCCAGTGTGTACTAAGCTATTTACCACATCATTATGATCTGAAAAACCCAGTTATCATTCTAAAATCTTCTATATATATTCTAATGGAAGCCATCCAATAATCAGGCTCAATTCCCATCACCCTTCTATGATAACTTTTCCCACCATCACCAACTAACCTGAAATCCCTACAAATCATTGGGACTATAATTAATCCTATATACTTTTTTCTACTCTTTTTTATCTTACCCCTTTATGTACAATTTTATTCTCCTACATCCAAAATAATGTATGTCTTGTTTAATATAATTTCCTAATATTTCAAATATGTCCTATCTAGCCATTTCATCTACTATAGCATAAATATTCTTCTTCTTCTTTCGGCCTTTCCTAGTTAGGGGTCGCCACAGCAGATCATCTGTCCACTCATGATTGGCAGTGGAGTTTTATGGTGTCGAGTTGCCAGCCCTGTGCCCAACCTTCCACAGAAGGCACACACGTGCACACACTCACACCTAGGGCCAATTTAGAGTATCCAATCCACCTACTGCATGTCTTTGGGATGTGATAGGAAACCGGAACACCTGGAGGAATCCCACGTGACCACAGGGAGGACATGCAGACTCCACACAGAAGGCACCTCAGCCGAGAATCAAACCAGAGAACCTCTTGCTGTGAGGCGGCAATGCTAACTGCTGCACCACCATGGCCGCCCACTATAGCATAAATATTAAAAATCCTAAAACTCTCTCTCTTTCTGCTATTATCATCATACATTTCCCTCTGTACCTAAATAATCACTCCTTCACTTTATTCTTTCATTTTGTACTCAGATTAGCATTCCTGAACATTCCTCAAGCCCCCCACAAAAATGTGTCACTTTCTACCTTTTGTCACCATTTTCTTTCAATTTTATTAAAAAAAATATTCTAAACATTCTATGCCACAATATTCCCCTTTCACCCAGTCAACAATCAAAAGCCTTCTCTGTTTTGTCTTTAAACTGTTACTAGCCGAGGACAAATACCTTAATTACATTATCTGTTTTCCATCTTTTTCCTTTTTCTTTTCTTGATGTACCCCCCAACTGTTGAATTTCCCTCATGAAGCTCATCCTCCAACATTCTTATCCCTTCCATGTGTCATCTCCTTTCCCCATTGTTTTTTCAAGTATTTAGGATTATATAGCCCAGGCGGGTATGACCCTAGCCCTGAGCAGCATCCTACCATCACCCAGAATGATACCTCAGTACAAGCAGAAAATGATTGATTTCAACAATTGGCTAAGTTTCTGGTGTCATTCTAAGGGGATCCAGTATCTGTCTGCCTGGGATGACATGATTGACAGACCTTGATGCTTTGCCACAGATGGCCTGCATCTGTCACCCCTGGGCTTCCGGATACTGGCCAAGGCTCTTACCATCCCTATAGTGCCTTTTTTAGGCAGTGTTCCAAAGACCAAATTACCAGCATAACAGCTACAAACAAATGCAATCTGAGGGTCATGTTGCACAATGCTAGAAGTCTAAATCTCAAAATGCACTCGCTCGAGGCACTCCTTAAAATGGAGAACATCGACATTTGTGCTATAACATAGACCTGGTTCTAGGCAGCAGAAAGCACCCCTGCACTACCAAGCTATAACTCATTCCACACCTGTTGGCTCCAAAACTTAGACCGAAGCTCCAAAGGCAGTGGTGTCTCAATATTCATAAAGGATACGCACACCTCCAGACTGGCAGCCCAACATAACGCATCAGAGATACTTCAGGTGCAGCTAACACTGGGTAAGACAGCTATTCAGGTCGTAGCCTGCTATAGGTCTCCAACCATGTCCAAAGACTCGCACTTCACGTTCCTAAGCACCCTGGAGAATATTAGGGTCCAACATAACACTCTCTTGCTAGACGACTTCAACTACCCCTCCATTAACTGGGTAAACTACTCATGTACTAATACACTTGCCCAACGTTTCCTGGAGTTCATTAATTCCAATTCCCTGGACCAGCTCATTTTTACCCTCACTAGAGGTAGCAATATCCTTGACCTGGTCATTACTAACATGGGCGTGTGTTGCTCTACACAAATAGTCAGCTCCTCCCTGGTTAGATCCGACCACAAACTAATCACCTTGGAAATCCACATCCCTCCCACCCCACCCCAGCAAAGATAACCACCATGAAAAACTTCTCCAAAGCTAACTTTGGGATCCTAAAAACAGAGGTGGCTAACTTCATGGCACCCATGCAAATGGAGAATAGTTGCATGACTGCAGAATCATACACCAATGCACTGTACGAACACGTACACAAATGCATGGATCTTGCCGTACCCAATAGAACCAAGGCACTATCCTTCAAAAAAAGGAAGCTAATCTGGTGGTCCCCTGCCATAAACAAACTCTACAACAGAAGGAGGAAACTGATGCAGAATAAGGTGAAGTCCCAAGACTGGAAACACTCCCTTATCTGCCTCAACAAAAAGTTGAGATCCCCTCATCAAATCCTCTGAAGCTAGGTATGAAAACAGAATTGCAGCAGATAGTAAAGACTACCACAAGTTCTTCTATAGCTATGTAAAGAATCTCCATGGCAATACCCACATCTGAGCTACTCCACAATGGTACCTCCTATACCGAGCCAACAGATATTGCCAGTATACTGGCCGACAGATTCAGTGCTAACTTTACCCCCACCCCCAAAGGACCAATCACAATACCAGTAGATTGCCAGACACCCAGTATTATTGCTGCACAGGTTAAAACAGCACTGTCCAAGGCCAGGAATACAGCTTCTATGGGACCTGACAATATCCCTGGTTGTGTTCTACATGAACTACAGAGTGAACTGGTACCTCACTTGTATGCTCTGTTCAATCACAGCCTCACCTCAGGCTTTGTCCCTACCAAATGGCGCACTGCTACAGTTATCCCTCTACAGAAAGAGGAACGACTACAGACCCTAGGAACTATCTCCCCATTAGCCTGATGAGTCTGATATGCAAAGCTATGGAACGCATCATCATGGACCTAATAAACAAGGGTATAGGGAATCTCCAAACACTAGATCCCACACAGTTTGGTTTTGTGAAGGGTAGATCATGCCTGCTCAACTTGTTTGACTTCTTTGAGTCAGTCACCACAGCTGTGGATGAAGGCAAGGTGGTTCATACAGCCTACCTTGATCTGGCCAAGGCTTTTGATACCATTCCCCATTCAGGAATCATAGAAAAACTCACTAAGCTTGGCATCAACCCCTCCATCACCAGGTGGGTTGCAAACTGGCTCACAGGTAGAACCCACAGTGTGAAAGTAGCTGATTACAAGTCAGACTGCCGATTACTCATGAGTGGAGTCCCACAGGGTTTGGTCCTGGGCCCTCTCCTGTCTGGTATCTACTTCTCTGAAGTCCAGGCCAACACAAAGGGACTCTGGCTGACAAAGTTCGCAGACGATTGAAAGTTGGGAGCTATTATTAACACCCAAGTGATGTTGACATCCTTCAGAATGGCCTCACTGTGACCAACAACTGGTGTCAGAACCATGGCCTTAAGCTCATGCCAAAAAATGTGTCGTCATCCCTTTTGGGAAAAACACGGTTTCCATGAATTACCACATTGATGGTTGCCCACTGAACACAGAAGACGTTATAAGATATCTGGGAACACAGGTTACAGCAACCTCTCTTTTGATCACCACATTGCCACTGTGGTCAGAAAGTCCTTCTATATGGCACATCTCATTACTAAGGGTTTTCATCCAGGAAGAAAGAGGTCATTGTCTCCCTCTACTCTTCCCTCATTAGGCCAATCATTGAGTACAATGCCCTATTTGGCATGTACCTCACTAGAACCCTGCAACAACTGGAGAGGCCGCAAAAGTACCTCACAAAGAGGATCCTAGGCCTTAAACACTTGTCCTGTATGGACAGACTCAAAAAACTCCAACTATTCTCTGTCTCATATTGCCTACTTAGAGGCAATCTCTGCTTGACTTACAAAGCCATGCCTGACCCAGCTCTGTTAGAAATGCTGCATCTAAAGAAATCCCAATCCCTCCGCACCACATGCTCCAGAGACCTCAACCTCATTACCACAATTAACAGAAGATGCTGGAGGGACAGGTTCATAACCCATAGCCTGCCCATGCTATGGAACAGACTTCCCATACACATCAATCAGAGAACCTCGCTGACCCTCTTTAAGAGAAATCTTGATGAGTGGATGGGAAACAGAAAATTCACCCCAGGGATAACACCAGTGGTTCTACTCGACAAAGGCACTGGGAACTAAGGTTGGGTGGCACTATGCCAGGGTAATCCTATGGCTAGGCTTGTAAAGGCCCCAGGGCCATTAGCCTAGTACACACCTATGAACCTATGAAACTATTTGTGTATTCAGACATGTATACCACCTAATATAGGTGTATTATACTGATCAATCCACATCTCAGCCCCTTTTCTCTTCTACTGCACTCATTTCTTTCTCATCTTTTGACCTTCAACAAGATCATCATTTTGCCCTAGATATTCATCCTCAATCTCAATTTTTTTTTCATATGGTCTTTTCACGGGACCATCTGGTCAAATATGGCTTATATTCCCATACTTTAGTAAAATTGGTTTGCACTCCCATGAAAAAAATATCCTTTTCTTTTTTATAACATTTTTATATCAAAAAACACCTTCCTAATGAACACTTTTAGAATGCCATGATCTGACTCACTTAAATCCTTACTATTTCATCTCTACATTGTCCAACATTAACTGGTCCTTCCTCAAAAACCTACCCCTTAATGATGCTGCAACCTCTTTCAATACTCTACTTCTAGATTTACTAAACTCTATGGCACCTTCTAGAAAAATTAGGGTAAAATCAAAATGTGCCCCCTGGCTGTCTAAGCAAACACAGTCTTTCATGCATCAGAGGGATGCAGCCTAGAAAATATGGGCTAGAAATAAAACTCCTCCCTTACTCCAATGCTACAAGGAACTTGCAAACAGGTGTAAAAAACTTATCAGAGACAAATATACTTTATTTGCCTCCAGTCAAAGTAACCCACACAACAACCCCCAAAAATTCTGGTCTAGCATAATAAAATCCTCCACCCTGGTAAACCTCCTACCCCCAACCCATTCCCTCTAAATACTGCCTCAGAGACAGCTGCTCTCTTAAATAATTATTTTATTGAAACTATCCAAAAACTAATTCCAAATAGCTCTACTGCCACCTCTCTACCTTCTCATCACAGACCTCCTTCGCCTAATGCATTCTCCCTACAACCTGTTCCCACTGCCTTCATCAAATCACAACTAAATAAACTTAAGTCCTGCTCTCCATCTGTTGACAATTTACCTTCCTACTTCCTTAAAATTGCTGCCAGTGTTATCGTTTACCCTGTCTCTATTCTTATTACTTATTCTGTTACTGAATCTCTCATCCCAGACCTATGGAAATCCTTCTACACAATCCATCTTCACAAAAGAGGCAACTCCACTGACTCATCAAACTATCGTCCGTTTGCTATACTATCCCCCTTTCCAAAATTTTTGAAAAGTGTGTCCACACTCAGCTACTTAAACACCTGCTAGATAATAACCTTCTTACCCCCACCCAACATGGCTTCAGACCTCACCATAGCACTTCTACAGCCCTGCTCTCATTTACCCAAACAGTAGCAGAAGCCTGTGACAACAACCTACTAGTTTCCTGTCTTTTCCTTCGCCTCTCCAAAGCTTTTGATACTGTGTCTCACTCTAAACTAATTAATAAACGCTATGACCTTCATCTCTCCACCCCATCTTTAAGCTGGTTCTCTAGCTACATATCTAATAGAAAACAATCCATGTGCTGGAAAACTGTCACCTCTCCATTCCTTCCTGTTAACATCAGTGTACCCCAAGGCTCAATACTGGGACCTCTCCTTTTCAATATTTTTACTAACAGTCTATCCCCTGCCTCCAACCTCTCCACACTCTTACAATGTGCCAACAACTCCACCCTTACTACCACTGCCCATAGCATCCCTAAACTCCACGCTCTCACCCAGGACACTTTTAAATTCATTAAAACCTGGCTCACCGACAATCAACTGATTCTATACCCTAAAAAGACAAAACTACTTTTCTTTCCCAAAACACTAGTACCACACAAATCTACTTTCTCAGTTACCTCCCACAACAATATCATCTTCAGACCTGATCCCTTTACAAAATAACTTGGTGTTATAATTGATGATGAATTAAAATTTGACATACACATCCATCATTCCATAAAAAAAAAAAAAAAAAAAAAAACCACCAGAAACAGTCTCCTGTACCAGAATCACAAACTGCTCTCTACTTCCTCCAAACCCTCCTTGCCCCTGTCTCTCTTATTACCCTGTCTTCTGTATGCTGCTCCAGTTTTTACCAACCTTCAGTCTTCACTTCTCTCTAAACTAGAGCAAACATACAATAAATTAGCTAGATCTGTCTCTAATCTAACAAATCTCACCACTGCCTTACCCTTAAATCATTACAATGGCCTGAATTCCCTAAACAATTGTCTCTTTCTCAACTGCACCTCACACACTCAGTTGTTTATAATCCCACATCCTGCCCCTCCATCTCTAACACTGTGTCCCTCTTTAACCCCCGATGTCAACTTCACACATCTGACAAACACCTTCTTGACATTATCCCACTACTGCCTTGCCCTTAAATCATTACAATGGCCTGAATTCCCTAAACAATTGTCTCTTTCTCACCTGCATATCACACGCTCACTTCTTCATAATCCCACATCCTGCCCCTTCATCTCTAACACTGTGTCCCTCTATAACCCCCGCTGTCAGCTTCGCACATCTGACAAACACCTTCTTGACATCTATAAGCCATCAAAAATATTGGCAAGTCCCTGTATAAGTCTCGGTAGCCCACACCTGGCATTCCCTTCCACTGCAAATAAGCATCTCTCATAAGCTTCAATTCAAACAAGAACTCAAAGATTATCTTCTTACACCTGGTCCTGCCCTTGCCAAGCCCCAACCTGACTTTCTGACTGATTTCTTCCTTTATTCTATTTATGAGCACTTCAATTTCTCTCTCTCTTTTTCCACCCACTTTCTTCTTTTCTCACTACTCTAACACTGAAATTTAGAATATCACAATCTGCTCTTGTAAATACTCCTAGTCAGGACCTACATCTGCTAATATGTATTTGGAATTTTTGAAACTTATGCAATAATTTTTTTACTTTTTTTGTACCGTCTCTTGTCATTACTACTGTTGAAATTGATGTCCTATTGAAATATTGTGAGTTTTATCTTTATATTAGTTACTGCTTTTTTTCTTTTTGGATTGCCTTGTATATGTAACTGGAGCATTTCTCCTTGGGTTTCCACTGAAAATGGGCCTTTGGCTCAGTTGGACCAACCCGGTTAACAAATGACAATAAATAAATAAACCTTTCAGGGCATTCCTTGTTAAAATGGTCATTCTAACATGTATAGCACCTTGTGGCTTCTCTCTATAATGCACTATTCCTGCCCAGCTCTTATTAGCAATCATACCACTGAAATTATACAATTTTCAATACATAAACCTACTGAAAGTTCCCAAATCCAGTCCATAAATGCATTTTATCCATGACTTTTCTAATAAAATATATTTTTTCTATAAACATTATCAAATACACTCATATCAGTGTCAGTCAGCATTGCAGTTTTAAAGAAAACCAACTATAATCTTCTTTAAATAAATACTAATGCATTTAAGGAAGAATCCTTATATGAGCTCACAGTCAGTATGCTATTTATCTTCTGTAGAGTTTAGAATTCTTAAAAGTTAATTGAAATGCAATGCAATCGGTGCTGTAATTTGCTTAGCACAAAACCCAGCAGCACAATAAGCTTTTCCCATGAACAGAATCTGTCTGGAGGTCAATGCCGCATTCCAATATAATGAAACAGAAAACTACCCTCTGGATTTAGCCTGATACTGCTGGGGCTGGTTGTGGATCCTAAGGGTGTCCTGGGGTCCTGGACATCTCTACTTCTATCCTGGCAGATTTTTTTTTATTTATATGCCCTACCCACATCCCTGCCCAACCTCACAGGTTCAATGGACAACTCTATTATTTCAATCACACCTCCCCTGAGATAGCATAATCAACGAACACCCTCCCACCTGGAGCAAGCACACTCATCCCTCCCTGCTGCTTCATCAGTCAGCCAAGCAGCTAATTGAACCCAGGCTGACTGGACCATAGTTATGGCTGTATCCCTCTACACCACTAGACTGGCCTCTTATGACAAGTTAACATTAATGTTTTCTGACACATGGAAATTATTTTACAACAGGCATTTGTAATACGCAGCTAAATGCATGTAGTGGTATACAAAGCATAGGAAAAATATCGTTACACTGACCTGACTTCAGAACTTTGTAGAAACTTAGGTCAGAAAATAGGCATACATATGACATTAGTATTATAATATGTAGACAACTCAATGAATTAAATTTCATGTTTAATTCAGTGTTTGTAACACCTTTATTGAATTATCACTTAAGACATAGGCAAACATATTTAGAAAAAAAGCCATATTAACATGTTCCCTGTTGCAAACATTATGCATCAGATACATTATTTTGTATAATTATCATTAATCCAACATTGCATAAATTGCTTAATGCCTGGTTTCCCTTAAAATTACTCCTCCTCCAAAACACTATTCTGCATGTATTGTTCTCACAGTTTTCATTTTTTTATGTAATTTGCTCCTACCCTTTTTTAAAATTCCACTTCTAGATCTCCATTCCAATATTCAGTACTTCAAATACAATTGGTTTAGTCCTTGATTTTGTCAGCCACCAGAATTAAACTCAATAAGGCATTACTATTTCTATGCAATTCAGACCCTGTATCCCAGCTAAAAAAAAATAATTTCCTTAGTTACACCCATTTTCTCACACAATACTCTGCAAAGTAATCTGTACAGAATTTTTAAAGTATACCAACTCATTACATTACAAAACCTCTTTTTTCCCCATTATACTCCCAACATTTGCCATCTACCTGAGGAAAAATTTTGGAGTCTACTTGGGGTATAAAAACACTTCTAAGCAAAAATCATAAATCTTCTAGTCGTTACATATTTGAGAGCCATACATATGCATTCTCATTGTTTCCTTGTGAATTGTTTATCCAGTCTGTCTTCCCAAACTTTTCTAACTTTCTCTGATTGATTCCTATAGTTATCATGTAATATTTTATATGCCCTACTAATTATCCCTTTTTTAGCCTGACAGCAACTTCTGTTCTAGATTCAACTAAAACCTCTACCAGAGCAGGTCTTTCACTTAGGATTCCCCTGGCCCTTTTTCTTGTGTCTATACTCCTGATATCTGTCCCTGATTGGGTAGATAGCCTGCAGTCCAGTCTCTTCTTGGCCTGTTCCCATTCTATTACCTTTGCATCTTTAGTTATTTGCTTCCAGTACCTTGTTTCCTTTGCCACTTTTCTCCAGTAAATTCCACCCACCTCTTGCCTATTCTCTGTACCCCTAATTGCCGTAATCCCTATCGGCAAAATTGCCTTTCTCCATTTTCATGTTGGCTTAGTTCTTAGAATACTTTCTGCTCCTTTATGAATATAATATTCTATATAGCTGTTACTCTCCTTAAGGATCTGCATCCAAAATCCCAGTCTTGCCTTATTTTTTGAATTTTCCCTGCTTCATCATCATCCTTTCCACTTTTAACTATAGTTTTCTCATTATGTTATCAATATGAACCATAACTATCTAGCTCTAAAATATAACTTCAAATCAGGTAATCCTAAACCATCTTGTTCTATTGGAAGAATCAACTTATCCCACTTGACCCTTGCTCTCTTTCCTTCCCAGATAAAATCCTTCAACACTTTATTAATTACTGTCCACAACTTCTCCTCTGGTTGATAAAAATATGCATGACCTGTGTATAATACTAAAGGGAATAAAAAACATTTCACTGCTTGTATCTTGATCTTCATATCCATAAACTAGAACTTCCAATTTCTCAGTTTGGTGTTATCGTTTGTTTAGTCTTTTCCCACATATCCTTAGCTGCTATAATGGAATCCTTTTTAATCTATACTCCAACATACTTCATTTGATTGTGTCCCTATAAATATGGGTATTGCTGAACCAATTCATGTATAGGTACATAGTTTACAGCTATAGCTTTTGTTTCATCTTCATTGATTTTATATCTCCCTAAAAAATTGAAACTGTCACAGAATGTTACACAACACTCAGATGTCCTTTTATGGTTTCATAAGGTACATAGTAATATCATCTGCAAATAAAGCTAACTTTTCTTGATTACCATACCAATTATATCCTTGAATTTCTGAGCCCCTTATTTTCTTTGCCACTGGCTGTAAATTCATCCATTCCATTCATCCACAACCCCTTTTCCCATTTTTGCACATGGGGTTGGGGTATCACTTCAACAGTGACAATCATCAAGAGCCAAGGTTCACACCAGATGGCTCTAAATATAACGCAAATAACAAAAGGGAAAGAGGTCACCAACCTGCCTGGCTCCTCTGTTCAGACAACTTGTCAGAAAGGAACCATCTCACTGTAATTTTTAGCTCTGATCCCTCACACATCCTCCTAATTAATCTTATTATTTAACCAGGGAATGCAAATGCTTCCATTACTCTATTCATAAAATCCCAGCTTACTCTGTTGAATACTCTGACTGCATCAAGACCCACCAAGAACAGCAGTATTTTCTTATATTCTGCTTCCCTCTATATCATCACTGTTCAATTAATTTTGTCAAATGTTTGCCTCCCCTCCACAAAACCACATTGATCCATATCTATCAATTTTGGCAATACATTTGTGAGCGATTACAGACATAATTACTATATAATCATGGTTTAAAATTGAAATGGGCCTAAATAATGCTAGGTCAGATAGGTCTTTACAATCACAATTCCAGTAGATTGCTAGGCACCCAGTATTACTGCTGCACAGGTTAAAACAGCACTGTCCAAGGCCAAGAATACAGCTTCTATGGGACCCTGCAATATCCCTAGCTGTGTTCTACATGAACTACAGTGTGAACTGGCACCTCACCTGTGTGCCCTGTTCAATCACAGCCTCACCTCAGGCTTTGTCCCTACCAAATGGCACACTATTACAGTCATCACTCTATACAAAGGAGGAGTGACTACAGACCCTGGGAAGTATCACCACATTAGCCTGATGAGTCTGATATGCAAAGCTGTGGAGCACATTATCGACCTAATAAACAAGGATATAGGGAATCTCCAAACTCTGGACCCACACAGTTTGGTTTTGTGAAAGGCAGATCATGCCTGCTCAACTTGGTCGACTTCTTTGAGTCAGTCACCAGAGCTATGGATGAAGGCAAGGTGGTTCATACAGCCTACCTTAATCTGGCCAAGGCCTTTGATACCATTCCCCACTCAGGAATCATAGAAAAACTCACTAAGCTAGGCATTGACTCCTATATCATTAGGTGAGTTGCAAACTGGCTCACAGATAGAACCCACAGTGTGAAAGTAGCTGACTCCAATCAGACAGCTGACCAGTCAAGAGTGGAGTCTCACAGGTTTCGGTCCTGGGTCTTCTCCTGTTTGGTATTTACTTCTCTGAAGTCCAAGCCAACACAAAGGGACTCTGGCTGACAAAGTTCCCAGATGATTCCAAGTTGGGAGCTTTTATTAACTCCCCAAGTGATGTTGATATCCTAAAGAAAGGCCTCACTGAGACTAATGACTGGTGTCAGAACCATGGCCTTGAGCTCAATGCCAAAAAATGTGTCGTCATCCCCTTTAGGAAAAAACCCGGTTCCCATGAATTACCACATCGATAGTAGTCCACTGAACACAGAAGGCGTTATAAGAGATCTGTGAACACAGGTTGACAGCAACCTCTCTTTTGACCACCACATTGCCACTGTAGTCAGAAAGTCCTTCTATGTGTCACATCTCATTACTAAGGGTTTTGCATCCAGGAAGAAAGAGGTCATTGTCTCCCTCTACTCTTCCATCATTAGACCAATCATCGAGTACAATGCCCCATTTGGCATGTACCTCACTAGACACCTGCAACAACTGGAGAGGCCACAAAAGTACCTCACAAAGAGGTTCCTAGGCCTTAAACTCTTGTCCTATATGGACAGACTCAAAAAACTCCAACTATTCTCCATCTCATATCACCTACTTAGAGGCAATGTCTGCTTGACTTACAAAGCCATGTCTGACCCAGCTCTGCTAGAAATGCTACATCTAAAGAAATCCCACTCCCTATGCACCACACGCTCCAGAGACCACAACCTCATTATCACAATCAACAGAACATGCTGAATGGACAGGTTCATAATCCAGAGGCTGTGTATGCTATGGAATAGACTTCCCATACATGTCAAACAGAGCACCTTACTGGCCCTCTTCAAGAGAAATGTTGATGAGTGGATGGGAAATAGAAAATTCACCCCAGGCATCAGTCCAGTGGCACTGGGAACTAAGGTCGGGTGGCACGATGCCAGGGTAATCCTATGGGATAGGCTTATAAAGGCTCCAGGGCCATTAGCCTAGTACACACCTATGAACACCCATCACAGGATGTTGCAACTTTCCCTCCTTTTAACATACTGTTAAACAAAACCTTCCAGATCTTTATCACTTTCTTCCCACTTAGCTTCCAAACTTCCACTTCCATACTTCCCCAGGAATACAAACTTCCACAGGAATACCATCTATTCCTGGATACTTTCTTGCAGATTGATTTTGCTTCACTATTTTTATCTCATCTCCTCCTGTCTTAACTGTTAATTGTTGAGCCTCATCTACATCTAAACACGGCATTCTTGCCATCCATAAATATTTCCATTTGTGTTCTTTCTTGATTTCCACATTTCTCTACTTTATACAATTTTCATAACATTTCTGAAATATGTCAACTACCTCTATAGGATCTTTGGTTATTTTTCTTGTTATAGGCTCCCTATGTATGGCAACAACCCTTTATAAGTTTTTGTGCTCTGGGATTATCATCAAAAATAGTTGTTTAACCTGTTTAACTCCCTGTTTTTGTTCATGTAATTGTAGGACCTTTCTTCCTGTAAACCTGAAAATTGATCAAGCAGTCAGATATCCCTAGTCAACAAACTCAAACAAATAAACAAATACTACTTGTACAGACTTACAAGTAGCACAGGGCTACCTCTGCAAGGTAAATAATTGCCAGAATAAGAAATCAGTTGGTATAACCCATGGATGAGACTAAATAATTTTACCTAGAGCTAGTTAATCCTAGAAAAAACATTAATAAAATAAAGAATATATATTATAGGCGCTATTAGATTAGAACAGTAAAAAACCTTGCTTAAGTATGTTATATTTATAAAGTAAAAGGATTTATGGTGTGTGAACCATACTAGGTCAGACAGCAAATGACATCTAGACTTTACAGTATTGTGTTAAAATAATAGGGGAATTCATCCATTTTGATAACATTGTGAAGTACATCTACAACCTTCATAAATATGAATGTAAATTATTATTTTTCCCATTCTGTTCAAAGGACTGGCAACAGTATGCTCTCAGATGTAAAATATATAGAATTTGATCTTGCATTTTGTAAAGTCCTTAGAAAGGAGTAATTTGAACAAAAAGTAGGGCTGCAGCTATATGCATGACTTCTACAGATCTTATGATTTCCACAACAATAAACAATATCTTACAATCTTAATTTTAGGTTATTTTTAATAACTAAATAACAATGGCAGTGATGGTTTAAAACCAAATTCATACATTCTTATTTCAAAGAAGAATTACATACTTCCTTACAATATGCTAAAATATAACTCCATTTTTAGAAGATACAAAGCATGAAAATTCCATGGACTTACACTGGTTTGTGTAACTGACTAAATTATGTTTATTTTAACAGGATGTGTGAATCTTAGTACACCTGAGTTGTTGTTGTTTGCATGACCAACATATGTCTTCTTTTTCAAAAAGGAAATTGCTGATCTTAGCATAAGATACATAAAAATAAACTGTCCTTTACCTTAGCATAATGTAGAAATTATCTAGTTAGTCAGAACTGCTGTTTGCCATTTTCACTCATAGTATGTGATTACCTTTTACATGACAAAATTTACTAATGAACAACACAGTTTTGTCCATTTAACACTTGGGCAAAAAATGTGAGACCAACAATATGAAACAAATCAGTCTCAACTTAGAATCCTGAACTGTATCTCTTACTCTATTTTTATCCATCTGTCCTTTGCAGATTAATATGAAATGTTTACCTTTAGTGTAATATATTTATAAATGTTTTTAATCAAACTATGACCAACATTATCTATCTATATCTTTTAGCTAGACAGATTATGCTGGCAAATTGTGATAATCAAGGCTTTCAGGTGAAGAAGAAGGTTTCCTCAATGTGCAGATAACTCACTCAAAATAGAAAGTCTTCTCAAAGTCAATTCATATAATTTAGGCATACAAAAATGTTTGTTTTTTTTAAACACAGTATTACCTTTAAGTTTTGTACATTTGTATGGAATTCATTCTATGGTTTTAAATGCACAAACTGTTTCATGAAATATAGAAAATATCTAAGCACAGAGGTGTTCTGTTACTTGAAGGGTTAATTAAAACTGAGGAAGAGAATATACAGGTGATGATATTTGGTCTCCTTTGTATTTATGGGAGTGATGTTGCTGCATGAGTACTGGTTTCCTATACAATTAAGATTGTTCATCCAGAAAATGGAGACTGCAGGATGAGATGCTGCACTGGTAGGGTTCAGTAAATTTACCTTTTGTCTTGGAAATGTTTTCAGTAAATCAATAACTGTCTGGTAAAAAAAAAAAAAAGATTTCCTATAATAGGCACAACTATTATCCAAGCTTCTACCATTTCAGGTAATGTGCCAGTCCTTAGAGCTCTTCCTTTTAGCAGGTCTCATTGTAGGTCCAGCCAGCATCAACAGACTCAAAGAAACATTTATGTGTACATAACCTGATTTATGCACTATTTTTGTCAGAGACCATACTTCATCCTACTTTTTGTTTGCTTCTGAAAAATATATTGAATCTGCCAGAAAAAGATGTACTGTGGTAAGGTTTAAGGTGCCCAAAGTAAAATGCATCTCTAATTGCTAGTGCAGTAAAGGTATACACCTTTTTATCTAACCTACACAGCAATCTCATCTCCTTTTCAAAGAGCAATGTGGTAATAAGTAAAGAAATGCTATTCTCAGGCTAGGGATCAGTCGAGATATATATATATATATATATATATATATATATATATATATATATATATATATATATATATATATATATATATATATATATATATATTCAGTCTAGGGATCTAAATCTCTTCTGCAACATCAACAAAATGGTCGGGAGGGACAAGTATCTCACAGAGGATACCACTGCTGGGGAACAGTGCAAGTTAGATCTATGGATGCTACTAATGGATAGAGGCAGCTCATAAATGCTTTATTCCAGGCATGGGTCCCCTTAAATTATCTACGGCATGATCCCAGTTATTCTCATTAGGGGTAATACATAATTATTTACCATGGGATGGGTAAGGCCAATCTATGACCAAATGGGATAGGTTATTTCATGCACAAAAGGAAATTGGCTAAGCTTAAGATGGCCTGTAAGGGGAGCTAGCCTAGTACTTACCAATTAACCTATTCAAAGAGGCTGAGGGCTTCTAAACTGAAATACAAATCTGACATTTCTTTGAATATTCATACAGAAGATGTGCCAATCTGTGAGCTGGAGCCTGTGTCACAGGGTGTAGACTGTTTTGTTTTTCTCAAAAGTAGTAAATATAGATGGAAGCCTTCTGCAAGATTTTGTTAAAGAGCTTTTCTAAACTATTTTTGGTAAAGAAAGCTCAACTCAATGCAAATTAAACAATTCCATTATTACATTCAGAATTTAACTAAAAGTGATATTTTAGAGTGAAGAACCATTCTGTATGCATATCTATGGACCTGAACTAGTCTTCATAGGTGATCAATGTAGGTGATTGCAGTTACTCTGAAGTCGCTGACACATGCTGCTTTGCTAGGTCAAATGAATGCATAAAATAAATGGAGGAACAAAACAGCCTTGTCAGGTGTTATTTCAAAAAGTTCTATCAAAATGGAAATGCCTTTTATAGAATATTTTTCTTGGACCCCTTTTATTTTACATAATTTTTCTGATAAGTATGAATTTAAGGCTTTTTACAGTCCACAACATAAAGATCTGGTCTTAAGCAAAGTCGCAGTATGTGTGGTAGTTTTGTGGTGTTACTCCCTCTACCATAAAGCATACCTGTTTATTGATTTTGAAATAGTCTGGTCTTTCAACAATTTCCTGAAGATGTGGTTAGATGTAGACAAAATGTACAATGTTGTGAGTGTGTGCATGTATATTTATATATATATATATATATATATATATATATATATATATATATATATACACACACACACACACACACACACACACACACACACACACACACATGAAGTGAGGCACTAAACAGTTGAAGTTTCTCCAGTACAACAAAAGCAATAAGAACTGAAGAAAGTGAGGAACAACAATGGGTATAAGACACACTTGTATCATCTTTCTCAGCTTACTGCTTAGCCTGGTATGAAACCTATGTTCCTTCTGAACACAGAGGACAGGCAATACCTGGAAAAAGTCTGACAAGGAAATAGGAATCTTGAGGTGGGTAAACTTAAATGTTATGATTTACTATTATAGTGACAGTATGTGAAGAATACTTCCTTACCAGAACCACCAGCAACTAGCTGTCTGGGTAATGGATCACAAGAAGTTCCTTCTGCGATGCCTCTGCTTATATGGCTAGCACCCTGTAAACATTAATGGTGCATAGAAAGAATCAAACTTTGATACGTTGCACTGAATCTTAAGTGACCTACAATGGCCGAAAATAGGCAGGCACTGATGTGCCAAAATGTAGCCATCATGTCCAGCTATACCATTTTTGCAACATTTTACCTTAAGATCATAACAGAACAATCAGTGTCAGAAATCTGATGTAATGGATGAGCTCCTTTATGCTCCTGAGATCCAGGATGAGACAGAAATCTTCTGTCTCCTTCAGAAACAGGAAATATTAGAGAAGTCATTTGACATTCTCTGACAGTGCAACATGTTATATGTTCCCTTTTTACCATGTAGTCGGAGTCTTCTCCATAAGGTTTTTAGAGATCATCATGACCCTGAATGGAATATTACACGCCAAAGGAGAAAATAATTCTAAGTAGTAGATGTCAAAAACATACCTAGAAACTATGGTAAGAGTTCTTGCTAGGAAAACTCAGAGAAACAGTTTACCATAGACCATCTTATGCAGTAGTCAGAACTATGACTATCTTGATACTTTGCCTGGAGGGAGCATGCCTCATCCTGTGAGAGGGTTTCTTGGGAACTTGAGGAGGCCTAGAAAGAAAAAGAATCTGGCAGGCATAATAAAGATCCTCCCCATGTCACTGCCAGTTTTCAATATTGAAAGTCTTCAACCAGGTCCTGGAAAGCCTGTCCAAAGAGGATGTCACCCTAGAAGAGAACATCAGTAATGGCCTAACTAAGCTAAACATTTACAGAAGAGAACCTGAACCACACTATAAGCATAGTCAATATTATAGTAGGATAAGTGAAAGTCCTATATGAAAGCTATTATAACACTTTTCCCAGAGCTTATTTGTGGAGATCTACTAGCTTTTTCAAAGTCTGGTTCACGCTGACAGACTGGAAGTGGAAAGACATGTAAAAGTTTTAAAGTCACAGAGGAAAAAATCCTCTTACATACTCTGTTCAAAGTTTTGCACTCCTTTTCAAATGGCAAGGTAGAAAGATGCTGTGGTATTTGGCATCTAAGTAGACTAAATATACAAAAGATTTGGCCCTGCAATACTTGGTCAGGATTTCACTCCACTCTGTTGGGGAAGGGGAAGTGATATAAACCACTTTCATGAGAACAGATGGAGTTGAATCCAGACAATTCCAAGATGCAAGACTGGCATCTTTCAGGACAAGCTCCACTGGAAAGAATAACCAAACAACTTATTGGAAAAAAAGGTGAAGGAGGAAAAAGTCAGTCCATGGTGCAATTTATAAGCCTTTGTTCCCTAAAGTACAGATGTTTAGTGGGGAAGTGTTATACTTGTCTATCTCACATATAAGGGGAGGGGGTTGGCAAAATAGTTAAGGTCTTTACCTCTCAGATACAAGGTACAGAACTTGATTCTGACCGCTAGCTGTTGGCAGGCTTGTAATAGTCTGCAGACTGATAGCCTAGTACTAATTTATGAACCTAAAAGTACCTATGGATCCCTAGAATTCCCTTCCCTAGAGGCAACTAAGGGGAATGTAGACACTTCTTACTCCTAAGCTCCATCAGAGGGTAACCTGAGATCTCATAAGTTTGTGGTAATCAGTGAGCTGTACCAATTTGTCTACAGCTGATGGGGCTGTGGATCTTAATATAGTACATGCTATAGGAAGCACTGTTCTGTGAGAGTTTCATGAAAGACTTGGTGATGGGCGCAAACAAGGTTTCCTAAAGGTATGATACTGTACCTGGGAGAAAACTCTCACTAGACACTGAACAAAGTATGCACATGTACTGTCTGATCTGTTCCCTTTGTTTCCAAATACTATAGTAATCACCACAGGAGTCTCACAGCCCTAGCTGGTAAGTTTTCTTTAACTCTGGGAAGATAGAGGAGAAGTCTTTATCCCAAGTTCAGCCATTACACATTTGATGGGAAACTCAAGGGATTGCTCAGTTTGAACTGGCAGGGTGCACTCAGGGGTGCATCTCGTGTTTTCCCCTTATCAACTGGCTGTGAGTGTGAGTTGAAAGAGAGCTCATAACTTATCAAAATGAATGCTAGCCAGACAGACAAATGTCTCAAAGCATGGGAGCTGAAGAAATCACAGAAATGTAACAAGCAGGGAGTATAAGTAGAAGAAATGTCAACAGTTACCCTGCAGAAGGCTGCTAAAGTCAGCCATGAAAATAAGAAGCAGGTTATTACAAGTCTGAAATAACTCTGGATGAGTAGTAATCAGTCATTCAAATAACTACCTATTACTGATAAAGAGAAAATAATTTCAGGCTGTAAAAGTAAAACACAGTTGTATCAGATATTCATTATAACTACAGATCTTGAAGTAGTTACTGTAAAAAGTAAACTATAATGCTTGAGACTTAGTAGTCAGCCAGTTTGTGCTGGAACAACCACTTCTTTCACATCTTTCTTCCCAATGAAGATCAACACTAGTTTTATGTCTACAACAGTAAAAAGTGAGTGACATAATCCCAGTGTTAAAATAACTTATCTGTCCTTCAAGAAATCCAGAAAACGTCATAGGGTAGATGTGGGTGTGCTTATGGTAGGCAATGTATCATGTGCTGATATGTAATATATGAAAGAAAAGTGTAACAGAAAATAAGTCTTACTATAACTTATACTTATAAGGCTTAAATCTGTGCAAAAATACTAATGCACTAGCACAGAGGAATGAAACCTTGAGAATGATTCAGATGACCCATATTTGATTAGTGGAACTGGCAGGGCTGAATGGGGAAGTGGAAGTGAACTGCCAATACATGCTCACCCCTAGGGGAGAAGGGCAGCTTGGTTTTAGTGCATTGGTGACATTTGCAGGAAAGCAGGTGTGCTCACAGCAGAATGAGCCTAGTGAGTCCATGCTACACTGCAGTGAGGTAGAAGGCAGATGTTTATCATGTGCTGTTGGATGCATACACCCTTCTGACAACAGAATTATAGAGTTTACAGGCCCACTGATAGTAATGGAGTTAGGATTGTAGACCAACCCCTCTATAACACCTCATTCTCCTCTCCTAAGGGAATGAACAGGCTGATTAGACTGGCCGGTCAGTTGCATGTGTGCAGGAAAGGAGCCACTGAGCTGATCCTGCTGGCAACCCCAAATAAATTGTTTATGTATCAAGCACACAAACATTAACGCAGTAACTGAAGGAATAAGGAAAGTGGGAAGCATTAATGTTACAGTGAAATCTTGAAGAAATACTCTTAAGATAATATCCCACAACTACATTATCTTATTTCAGGAACAGTCAATGTAACAGTAAATCATAGCATCTAGGTAGCATCCCAAGCACTACAGGCATACCTCAGGGAGATGGACAATTACGGAATCCCCTGTAACAAAGCCAAACAAAAACCTGTCCTACCACTAGAATGAGCTCCCAATTTGTAATATTTAGTGAAGGTGTGAGCAATGATCCATGTAGATGTTTTTAGTACGTCCTCATTGGAAATAATTCTAAATTATGCTGCAGATACAGCTGCTGCCCCAACAGAATGAGTTCTAACAAGACCATTTAAGTATTTTGTTGCATAAGCCATAACAGAAAGCAATATGGTGATTCAGCAGGATTGGCAAGGTTTGTCTGGTGACCAGTAGCCTCTTCTTCTTCTTCATTTTAAAGATACAAAAAATATTTTGATTGTGCCTCCTGAAAGGGTGAGCCTTCTTAGTGCAATGTCTGAACCATCATTGAAGATTCAAGACATCTAACAGTTGTTCCCTTGCAGTCTAACAATTTGGACATAAATTGGTAGTCTTATGGATTGATTCATTGAAATAGATTACCCCTAAAGGCTCCTTAAGTCAAAGTGCTAGAAGATGTTATATTGAATGAATAAACTGAGGTTGAAAGGAATTAGTAATTGTACTTCTGAATAATTTTACTGTCTGCTTTATATAGAAACAGTTTATTCTGATTTGGCATGAAAAAAGCATTTGTTTTTAAAGAAACATTCTTACTATATGAGATTATATAAGGAGGCTAGTACATTAAAGATTGCAACTCTGAAATTCTGCCCATAGTGACTGCCACCGAGAAAAAAAAAAAAGAGTTCGATGAATGAGATTTCAACTACAAAATATGTTAGTTTAATGCAAGGAAGAGACAGCTTCTCCAATATAAAATGAAGTCTCGTGAATATTTATTTATTTATTTATTTGCATGTGTTTACTGGAATAGTCCGACTCGGCCAGAAACCCATTTTCAGTGGAAGCCCGGGAGAAAAGCTCCACAGAAGTACAAGCAATATGCAATAATTAGTACAATAGTGTACATACAGTAAGATGCAGAATACATAATTAGTATTCAATACAGTTTTCTAGTAGATACAGGTTCAAAAAGAAAAACACAAGCATTTCAGTGAAGATCACTGTGAAAAAAGATAAAGTTAGTAGTGTGTACATATTAAATAATAGTTATGACCAAATGAGATTTACTTTATATTTATTTTTATTTCCTTTATATTTATTTTTGAGTAGTAATGAACATTGAGGAGAGGGAAAAAAATGAGGTAAGGAGTGGACAGTGTTGAGAGAGTTACAGATAATCTTGTCAGTCAGGTTTGGCACAACAGCAATGCCAGTTCTTGGATAGATGTTCAAATAGTAGTTGTTTAAAACTGGTAGATTCAGGTGTGTTTTGGAGGGTGTGGGGTAGAGAGTTCCATAATTTGGCTATTTGGTTTGAGACTAGGGCTTCACCATGAGTGTGAATATATTTGACGTTCAAATATTCTCAAATGTAGAATCCTTTTTATGAATAGACTTTTTGCTATCTGTGAATAGACAGGAATGCGTGGAAAGACTGATAAAATTTGAATGAATCAAATGTTAGATTAGACTGGGTTCATAAAGCTGGCTAAAATAGTCTAACATACTTGGTTTGGTAAAGCATTTACCACTTTAGAAGGTATTTAAATTGTAGTTTTCCATTTCTGGAGTTATGAATTTCTTGTGCAAGGTCTATTTTGTCTCTGACAATTTGTAATACTTCACAAATCTCCTAATTATTTTTAATTATTTATCACAGCTGGCAGTGTAGTGTATGTTGCAACAGGTTGTATACATTCTCAACCTATGTAAGATGCATGTGTAGAAAGCTGAATATGCACATTAAGATATATATGGAATTCATAAAAGAAATTCTAACAATGTTTATTTTATGACTTTGACACATACTAATTTTAAAAGATTTTCCATATAGCTTTATACTGAGCTTGATATTTGCAGTGCTGATCCAAACAGCATTCTCGATTATAAAGGATACAGATAGCAATTTTGTTAAATGCAACTATGTCACATAATTTAAATGATATTAAATGTAAAAGTCTTGAGGTTAAAACAATAAAGCTGTAAAATGCTAGTTATTTGTTTAATTGTAAAGCTCTTTTAAATATGTGACTGTGCATTATTGCTATGGATATTTATCTATCATGTGAAATACATTTTATTTGATGTATTGTTTTAAATCAATTAGTGTGTGTTTATTCTATTTAATGAGCTTAGTTGTTGATATTGCCCTCCTAATTCCCCAAAAAATGCAAATACACCATACACACTACAGATACTGCTATTTGCAGATTCATTCATCTATCCTTATCACTGCTCAGTATTAAAGAAAGTCAAATGGTCACCATGGCCCCAATTCACTTCCCATGCATCACTTCTATTCATGTCCTTAATCTTTAAATTGCTCACTGTCAACTACTGGCCTACACCCAAAAACAGTCTCAGTCTCAGGTCATCACCATATGACACATGTAGTGAAAATTGCAAATCTTTTACCTTCTGTTGACCTAACTTCCATAAAACTAGAGGAGAAACAAAAGGTATGAACTTACCATAATGTTAGATGTTTATTATCCATATCCATGCCTGTATACATTCAAACTGGAGGACAACACCAAGAGTGGCACTAAACTGGCAGTACCGCTCCCAGAGCTCAAGTTCCTGCCCTAATTCCCACAATACCCCACTCCTCCTTCTCCACACTGAGTTTGCCATATGTAGCAGTGTAGTCTGAATGGAACACCTGGATGGCCCCTATAAAAAATAAGTATGAAACACCCTAGCAAATCCTTGGGATTGGTAAATTAGCTCTGTCAGAAAAAACTGAAAAGGGGACATGACTAAGATGCCAGGCAGATAACAGCACAAAACTCTGCCTCTGCCTTAAAATACTTTTTCTGTCAGAATTTTGTTATTTTAATATTAAAACCTTCAAATAGTTTTGTTTCTGTCAGTTACCACAATAATCTGGTAACTTTAAGGAGAAGAAATTTAATTCCTAGCTGATTATTTAGTATTTTATCCTGTCAGAAGTTCTGCAGACTATAATAGCTATGAGTCACTCGAAGGCTTCTCTCCAAGATAATTCTATGAAGAAGGAATTGCAAACAATTATAACTAATATACAGGACCTCTCCATAAAAATGGATAACTTGGAAAATATTATGTACAATATGAAGAAAGAAAGTAAAAAAGCAAACTGATATACTAAAGGAAATCATCACAAAACATTCTGATCAAATAGCAGCAATAGAAGAGCCTGTTAATGAGACTGATGAAAGACAAACAGAGAACGAAAGCCAGATAGATTTTCTATTAAAACAAAACAACATGTTGCTGGAGAAAGTGGAAGATGTAGAAAGCAGATCAAGAAGGAATAATATTAGAATTTATGGAATCCAAGAAAGAATAATAGGTAAAAC